>NW_024070208.1:75269239-75303166 GCF_014754425.2 Oryx dammah
TCTTCTCCAGCATTCTGCTTCATCTTCTCCAGCATTCTGCTTCATCTCCTCCAGCATTCTGCTTCATCTTCTCCAGCATTCTGCTCCATCTTCTTTCTGCTCTAGTTAACACTCGTCTTCCCTAGTGGCTCAGTCAGTAGAGTCTGCCGCAATGCGGGCGACCCCCAGATTCAATCCCTGGGTTGGGAAGATTCCCTGCAGAAGGAAATGGCAACCCACTCCAGTATTCTTACCTGGAGAATTCCGTGGATAGAGGGGCCTGGTGGGCTGCTGTCCATGGGGCCACAAAGAGTCGGACACGACTGAGTGTATTTCATGGCCACAAGAACATCTATGAGAAAGACTGGCTGCACAGTTTGGCTCTTTACTGGTGATTCACTACATATAGCAGTGAGGCTGGGAGGCTGAATTTTGGAGGCTGAAGTGGTGGGATGGTGATGGAGTATGATGATGGTGGAGTACACAGTCTCCCTCAAGCCCATGTGTAGCTTTCATACAATTTCAAAAAACCTCCATCAGAGTGGACACAGCCTGTTGGTCATAAGTCTTGACAAGTGACTGCAACTTCTTGTGAATTAGAGAAAGTGCTCTGGTTCTCTGGGTGTCTCCAGCCCTGAGACATGGAGCCCAGCTTAGCAGTGGAGCAGGTCAAACCCTTACTTTGCCCCTTGACCAAGTGCCTTTGTGCCATGAACAGTCTGGACAGCTGTCCAGTAGCAGCCCAGGACAATTTATTGACTCTGTTTTTACACATTTACTCTGCCCTGCTAACTTCCGTCTGTTGGCAGATAAGTTGTGCAGCCATCACTCATGCTCGTGTTTTCTCTTCCAGCTTTTCTCTTGCTAAAGCAGGAGGACTGTCTTCTCTCCCTTCCCTTTTACTGTCACCCTCTTTTCTTCCCATTTGTTAGCTAGTAAGTGACAGTGATTGTATCTAATCTCATGTACTGGTGATTCACCTCCATCTATAGAAGGAAAGCTCTCCAGTGAACCTAGATGTGATTGTTAACAGTGCCATCAATATTCAGAGCTGCTAAGAATTTGAAAAATTCCCTTCACATTCTTTCTAGCTATTTCCCTAGCTCCTTTTTAGCCCTAATGGTGTAGTGTTTGCTGGTTTTATAACGCTGCTGTGTTCTACCATAAGCAGCAAATGCATATTTTCTCTGTACGTTGGTTAAATCAACCTTGAGAGGTCTGTTGTGCTACAGAAGTAATATTGCTGCAAAATTATTCTAGTGCGTGTTTGAGACACACATCCAATTTGGGTGTGTGCATGTATTTGTATGTGTTTAACTATACATAAGGAAGTGAAAGTCCCTCAGTCATGTCCAACTCTTTGCAACTCCATGGACTATACAGTCCATGGAATTTTCCAGGCCAGAATACTGGAGTGGGTAGCCATTCCCTTCTCCAGGGGATCTTCCCAACCCAGGGATCAAGCCCAGGTCTCCCACGTTGCAAGTGGATTCTTTACCAGCTGAATCACGAGGGAAATGGTACATAGACATAATCAAGATACTTGGCAAGATTATTCCCAGAGGACTTTAAAGTATTTGTATGAGTTTTCTATATATTTCCCCTGACACCTGCATTCCTGCTCCATCATTGCATTTTTATTATGGTTGTTAAATTATTGTTGTTGTTTTAGTTGCTAAGTCATGAGACCCCATGGGGACTTTGCGACACCATGGACTGTTGCCTGCCAGGCTCCTCTGTCCATGGAATTTCCCAAGCAAGAATACTGGAGTGGGTTGCCATTTCCTTCTCCAAGGGATCTTCTTGACCCAGGAATTGAACCTGTATCTGCTGCATTGGCTGGCGGATTCTTTAAGATAGTGGTTAATTTCACTTCAGTTCAGTTCAGTCACTCATGGGGTCATGTCTGACTCTTTGCGACCCCATGGACTGCAGCACTCCCTGTCCATAGGCCTCCCTGTCCATCACCAACTCCTGGAGTTTACCCAAACTCATGTCCATTGAGTCGGTGATGCCATCCAGCCATCTCATCCTCTGTTGTCCCCTTCTCCTCCTGTCTTCAATCTTTCCCAGCATCAGGATCTTTTCTAGAGAGTCAGCTCTTTGCATCAGATGGCCAAAGTATTGGAGTTTCAGCTTCAACATCAGTCCTTCCAGTGAACACCCAGGACTGATCTCCTTTAGGATGCACTGGTTGGATCCCCTTGCAGTCCAAGGGACTCTCAAGAGTCTTCTCTAGCACCACAGTTCAAAAGCATCAATTCTTTGGTGCTCAGCTAACTCTCACATCCATTCATGACTACTGGAAAAACCATGGCCTTGACTAGACAGACCTTTGTCTGTCTTTGTTGGCAAAGTAATTTAGGTTTCATTATAATGAGCTTGAATGGTAAATTCATGAAGTCGAAATAGTCTGAGTAAGCATATTTTGTCATATCACATCTCTATTGAAGTTTGATACTGTAAAACAGTGGCATGGTACATGGGCAGTTTGTCAAAATATTAAATTAGTATTGGTCACATGGAAGTTTTTTTTTCTACTACAGTTGGCTTCTGAAAGGAATATTCTTTTATATTTACAGAATACATTTTCATGTTTAATTTTTCAATTAATTTATTTTTTGACTGAGCTGAGTTTGCATTGCTGTGTATGGGCTTTTTCTAGTTGCCAGTGAGCAGGGCCTACTCTAGTTGTGGCGCAGGGGCTTCTCATTTTGCTGGTTTTTCCTTGTTTCAGAGCACAAGGTCTAGACCATGTGGGCTTCCATAGTTGTGGTGCACGGGCTTAGTTGCCCCATGGCATGTGGAATCTTTCCAGACCAGATTGAACCCCTGTCCACTGCATTGGCAGCCAGATTCTTGGCCAGTGAACCACCAGGGAAGTCCTTCATGTTTTATTTTCAAATGAACATGTTTTCCACTAATTTGCTTCCTATATTTTATATGCAGGCATGCAAGTTACTATATTTTTAAACTAAGTGACTTAAATACAAAGTAGGCTTACTGCTATTCTTGGAAGTTTATAAATGTACCACGTGTAAAGCAAAATATATTTTATTATGCAGATACATTTTTCCAGGCTTCATCTGAAATTTCTACCTTTGATTCACTGTGATAGAATAGAAAGAAATCAGACCGGCCTGGATTCCTACTGTATCCTTGATACCGTTTAGTAACTATGTGAGTTTTGTGTCTCTAAATCTCACAGTCTACACTTAAGGAATAGGGTGTGAGTCTCTGGCTTATGAACTAGTGATGAGGACTCAGTGGCGTTAGGTACGTAGACGGTATTGGCACGGTGCTGGCTTGCGGAGTTCAGGAACTTTAGTTCCCATCTTCTTTTCTTCCTCTTCTCCTTATAATTGTAAAACCACAGGTTTAAAAACTGTATGCCATCAATCATTATCAATGCATTGGTGTTCTGTAAACTGTATTAAACCATTAGTAAGCCATATTGAAAGCCCATTTTAGGCCATTCCTAGTACTGTGTGCTGAGTCAAATGCTTTCATTGCACCGTGTTCTTCTTCTTTTTCAAAGCATTTATCATAACTGTAATTAAAGTATTGGTTCTGCAGTTAATTGCTGTTGGATTTTCCCATAAGAGTATTCAGTACATGAGGGCACACTGGTGGTGTTTTTATCTTGTTTACTTGTATATTACCAGTGCTAAGCAGTTCCTGACACATGGTAGGTGATTAATAAATATTTGTTTACTCAAGGAAGGAATGAGAGAGAGAGAGAGAGACTGTCTGTATTTCAAAGAGTTTTTAGTATACTTGGATGGAAAATACATAAGATAAGTGTAATGTAAATTCATAGGTGCCGAAACAATGGGAAATTAGAGGAGACAAGATCGGTATCTGTCTTTTCACACCTCTCCCTTTTTGTCCTTTGAGAGTAATGTGAGTACTTTAGGACTCCTAGGGGCCTCTCTTGAGAATATTTCACTTGTGCTTCCTTAAAACGACTACTCAGGATAGCAACATTTTTTAAAAGACTGGGAACTCACCATGCTGGAGAAGTAAGGGCTCTGGGCACACATTTTGGGGAATCTGTCCTGCAGTGTTAAAGGACTGAATTGTGAGATGCTGTTTACAAAGACACTTAACAGCAGTCTTGTTTGTAGTAGCCAGAATTCTGACCAGCTTCAGTGTCTACTCAATGGACAAATCTTCACAATAAAATACTGGGCAATTGTGATAGCTGTATATATTACTAAAATAGACAAGCAGTTTGGAAAGTAATGCATAGTGCAAACATTTAGTTAAAATCTTCCCGCCCTTAAGTTATGTTTGAATGAGCATAGAGAATAATTATACATCATATTGAAATATATATATTATATATATATAAAACTTCTTTTAGCTCAAAAGACAGGTTTTCTTTTAATTTTAGGTATTGCCCCAGATGTTTTAATTCTAGGTATTTTTCAAACTCAGAGGAAAGATGAATGGATAGTACTTTGCACACTGGTACGCTCTTCATTTAGATTAATTGTTAAGCCTTTCTATGTTTGCTTTTTCCTTCATCTCTCCCTTTATTCGTCTTCTCCCTCCTCTTTCCCCTTCTCTCCTGTTTGTTTCCTGAACTATTTGACAGAAAGTTGCAGGCATCCTGATACATCACTCCTAAATTCAGAATGCACCTTAAGGGTAAGATTATATTTCTGCAAAACCACAAGGATACCATTATCTCATCAAAGAAAACTGGCATCAGTTCATAATATCATCTAATGTACTGTCCATGTGGGATTTTCCCCAGTTGTTCCCCGCATTGTGTTTTTTACCTTTTTTTTTTTTTTTTTAGCCCTAATATGGTCCATTCAAAGTTTTTATGGTTATATCTCTATTTTCTTGCCCTCTTTCTATGTCATAACATTAACTCCTCAGAAGAGCCAGGGGCAATTGGCATAGAACATTTCACATTCTAGATTGGAGGTTTCGGTACTGGCCCAGAGAACATACTTGGAAAATAAGCTGGAAAGTTGGGGGTTACAGTTGGCCAGGGATGTCTACGTGTTTTGAATTGGTGACTTTGAAAGTGGCTCAGTTACTAAACATTAGGTGATTTCAGAGTGTGATTATGGGACTAGGTGGCTAAAGTGGGAGAACAGATTATTTCAGAGGTGATCCTAAGAACTGAGCTGAGATAATGTTGAATGGATCACCTGCATGGGTGGTACAACTTAGGATCAGAGGAAAGGTCAAGAGTTGGGTAATGTAAATTCTTAAGTGAATATTGCATTGTGCCAGGGATGCTGAGAGATGATAGATAACTGAGAAGCTTCTCTGACCAGATAAAATGAACCTCAAAGAAATGGAAGTTTCTCTGAGGATTAGAAGAGGTGATGTTTTGGAAGCGGCAGTGAGGGTTGCTAGAGAAGTGAGGTCTCTGAGGGCATTGGGGATTTCAGGTAATGCAAGGAAGTGAGTTGGAGAAGGAAATGGCAATCCACTCCAGTATTCTTGCCTGGAAAATTCTATGGATAGAAGAGCCTGGCAGGCTACAGTCCATGGGGGTCGCAGAGTTGGACACAGCTAAGCAACTGGCCACTAAGGAGGTGAGTGGAATGTCCCGTGAAGGTGCTGGATCTGTGGTAGATGAACCAGTCCCGGAGCAGTGGTCTCACCGGGTGTGGACCAGCCTGGAAAAGAGGGAGTGGGTGTCTAGGGAGGGTGGGGTTGAGTCCTCTGAGGTTCCGAGGATGAGGGATGTGCAGAGAAGTTTGCCTTCTGGGTGGTGGATGCAGAGTTCCGAGAGTAAATGGTGGTGAGCACTTGGGCTCAGAAACGTGATCTCAAATGCATTCTGAGGGTCTGTACACTTCGTCTGATTACGTTTTGATTTCACTTTCTGTCCCCTGGCCCTTGAGCCCCAAGCCAACACTTGATGTCACGGACGAGAGCTCTCGCTTCCTGAGTGGGTTTTCTATATGTCCTCCTTACTGCACCAGTCAACTCTTTAGTGGGTTGGTGTACAAAGTACAAACCCAGAGAGCACTCCCCTGCTTTATGTCTTCCTGTTGCCTCTTCGTGGACTCCGTGGCCTCATTTGCACCACTGTCTCTCAGGCCCCCTTTTCTCATGCTTCACTCTTGTCTCCGTTTCCTGGTTTGTACTGTCTTCTCCCCACCTGATGGCCTTTCATAGTTAAGCCAGTCTAAGCAGTTGTAACAGAATAAAAAATACAGAGCAAGATACAGTTCAATTTCTCTCCCAGGTAACAGTCGAGAAGGGAGGTGTCAAGGGTCAGTAGGGTGACTCCAGGATCACAGCAGATGGTTCTCATTTTAGGGCCCAGAGCAGCTGCTTTTCATGCCTCTCATCCAGGTTCAGCAGGAAGATAGCAGGAGCAGGGGAGTTCACGCTCACTGATTTTCAGGGTCTAACCCAGAGAGTACCCTCTATTTCTGCTCCTGTCCTATTGGGGGTGAGTCTAGGTGGTCATACCTAGGTGCTAGGAAGATGGGAGATGTTGTTGATAGCAAGGTGGCCATATCCTCAGCTAAAGCATAACATTTCTCTTATTAAAGGAAGGAAGGGAAAAGAGATATTGGCAGACAGCTAGAAGAAATAAGAATATGTAAATGTATCTGCTCTGTTTTGAAAACACACACACATGTAAGGCCAGGATTAGTAAGATGACATTTTTGTAGGAGGTGGCGGGATGGTCTGGTGGAAATGATTAGGGGACAGGAAATAGTATTAGTACATGGGATGAAAGGGAAAGACTTCTTTGATTATACATTTTTGTATACTTCTGACCTGTAGATCCATCTTAATATTTAAAAATGAATACGTAAAATCGTTAACATTCTGGGGGAAAAACTCAAAGTGAAATCCAAGCAAACAGATGGACAGGACTGTATGAATAATACAATCATGCTGAAGGAGGCGGGGAGGGAAAGTGAATCTAAATAACTTTTAATAGTATTTTTTACTGGATACCCTCAAGGTAGAGATAAAATACGTCTAAACAAACACTAAGCTCTAGTTAGAAGGTTTATTTTTCTTAGTTCGTGGGTTAGCAGCTCTGAAACCAGTTGATGTATATTCTGGGATAGAGGAAATAAATATATGTATTGTGGATAAGAGGAGCCAAGTTTCTCATTGTCAGAGAAAGGAGTTACAGATGTGGGAATGGAAAAGCATGGAATGAACCCTGCAGTGCTGAGTTGGAAGTTCAGTGTGACTTCATAGTTTTTAACATAGATTGAAAAATAAATAAATACATGTTACTACATTTGTAATTGTGTGTGTGTGTGTGTGTACATACATATATATATATACACTCTCCAGCTCAGGATTTCTTAACTTTAGCATCACTGATGTCTGGGGTAGACACATATTTGTTGTGGAGCGGGGCTGTCCTGTCTCTGCATTGTAGGATATTTATCAACATCCTTGGCCTCTCCCCACTAAATCTCAGAACCATCTCCTCAGTTGTGACAATCATGGACTTCCAGACATTGCCATATGTCCCCTGAGGGGAAAATCTTGCCCAGTGATTGAGAACTACTGTCCTGCTGAGAGGTCATAGAAGCACTGACACCTATAGCAAGGAGCACACCAAGCACCCAGATCTTGTTCTGTGAAGACCGTCCTCCCATAAATGGAACCTGCACTCCTTAAAAAATGGCTGCTTTCAGAACGAGTCGAAGATGAGCATGAGAGACTTTATATAAGAATGTAATCAAGTGGCTGAAGAAATGAGGATATGCCAAAAAAGAAAAAGACCCAGGAACCAGCTTTCAGGGGCTTCTGCTGGCAGTTCTGGGAAAACCTCAGCAAGAAAATGAATAATGCTAGGAATAGATTAAAATCCATGAAATGAAGAGTGCATGAGTTTATACTGATACAGGTAGAAAAGGTGAATGAGGGTGGGGCACACAGCTCTTCCTTATGGTAGGTTTTTAACTAAAAAGTGTAGAAAAATCAGTCCTCAGCAAACACCAGATTGTTTGGATGAATCATCAGTGATTGACGTTAAAATTAGTGGATGAAAATATGATGAGACACAGGTGTTTGCTTAATTTATAATATCTCTTCAGATGATAACTAATTAATCAAAGTGGGGAAAATAGTCCCTTTAAAATGGATAAACCTTGAAACTCGCCCAAATGGTCAAAATTAATATCACTGGTAATGGAACAAATCAGGAGCCTGCACCTCTTGGTTTGATGCAGCGAAAAGTCCACATTCTTTCTGTGCTATTCTGGCCAAAAATGTGTAACGTGAATATAATCATGAGGAAACATCAGGCAAACCAAACTGAAAGAAAGTGTACAATATAAATGGCTTGTACTCTTCCAAAGTGTCAAGGTCAAGAAACACAAAAACGGATCAACTTATCTACATCAAAGGAAACTAAGGACACATGACAATTAAATGCAACATGTGATCCTGGATTAGTTCCTGAACCAGAAAAAAAATGTTTTCCTTTTGTAGAAAAGGTCATAAATAGGACAGCTGGTGGAATTTGAATCAAGTCTGTAGATGAAATGATGATACTATTGTCAGTATTAATTTTTAGATTTGGTCATTGTACTGTGATTACAGAAGAGACTCGGCTTGGTTTTAGATGTGCCCTGAGATATTTAGAGGTATTTACCTGCAGTTTAGCCTCAAATGTTTAAGAAAAAAGAAATTGTGTGTGTATACATAAAGAGAGAAACCATGAATGACAAAACAAATCAAGGTGGTCAGATGTTAACATTGGAGAATGTGGGTAAAGGATGTATATGCTCTTTGTACTATTTTTGTGAATTTTCTGTAATTCTGAAAATATTCCAAAATGAAAGATTAAAAAAAAAATAAGAGCACATGCTGCCCTCTTCCCAAAGCTTACCTTTAAGGGATAAAAATGGAGACGCATTTGCAATCCATTCTATATCTCATTCATCTGACTAATTCTAAAGGATTGAGGGCTTAGAAAATTGTTTTATGAAGAACAGTAGGTAGTTTGCTGTTTAGTTTGATAACTATTTAGTTCAGATTTTTTTTTTTCCTGAAGCCGATTGTGAGCTTTTGTTAAGATAAAGCTTCTTTAGAACAAAGATGTAATTTGGTTAAAGTTAATTTCTGAGCCCCCATGAAATAAGCGATGGCTTTTGGCCTCTGTTTGATCCTGGCAGTGTGTGTAGCTCATGTCTGGCCTGTGTTTTGGAAGCAGCAGGTAGTCAGGAGAAGGCTGCTCCTGGGGGTCCTCTCTTCTGTGGCCTGGTCATGATTTCCCATACAGATGGGACCCCATGAACTTTGGCAGAGGTCATCCTCAATTCTCAGTCCACATCTCACAGTCATAATTTTTATGAGTATATGATTAATAATATCATTAAAGTTATAAAACTAAGCCTGAGGGCACCTCAGCTTTCCACTTATTATTTGAACAGGACCAGCTTATATAAGGGCATTGTCTTAACTGGAACATGGAAAGTAAACTAAGTACAAAATGGTAACTTTCAAATATGTAGGGTATCCTTTAGCGGTTGAGTGCTTTTTATCCTTTATCTGGTCTTTTGAGCTTTTAGATTTAATTGTTTATTAGTCCCTTAATTGACTTTAGAATTAATTAGTATAGAGTAATTTGGGGAGCAATCAGTTGTGGGATCTGGATTTTGGTTGTCTGCCATTAACCCTTGTCTTGCCTTGGCCCTTAGGAAAAGATAATAGATAATTACTAGTAATATGTAATGTTACATAGTAATGTGTGATATTTTCTTCAGGGAACATTAAAGGGAAAGTGCTCTTGTATATTAATTTTATCCCTAAAACACTATTAGCAGGGTAAACGTCTATGTTTTCATGCTCTATTTACTAATCAAGTAGAAAAATTTTTGAAAGTCCATGCTTCATTTGTGTGGTTGAGTGGCTCTGTTCTTTGATGTCCAACACATAAATTAATATTTGCTGATGTTTCCTTTGAGTTACATTTTAAAAAATCACCTCTTTTTCAACTTTGAATATGGGATTGAAGTACATCATTTATCCTGTAAAGTTGCATGCATTTTAAATTTGGAGGTGTCATGGTCTTGAATTGATGACTGGCATCAGTAAATCATCTTGATTTTGTTCAGATTATCATTGACTGTTTCTGAAAGTTGTATTTTACTGGCATTGGCCTCACAGAGGGCAAGAAAATTTATACTAGTGCGAGACTATTACAGAAAAGCCGGTAAAGCTTAAATACAGAACATGGTGCATATAAAGTAGACAGTATTATTTTTATTTAACTGGAGGAAGAAAGGACAAATTTGCTGAGAGACTGCCTTTCTAGGTTATTTGCTATTTACATAAAATAACTTATCAGTCAAAACATTCTGAATTGTTAAAGTGTTTATGTGCCTGTGCTAAGTCACTTCAGTCGTGTTAGATTCTTTGCGACTCCAAGGACAGTAGCTCTCCAGGCTCCTCTGTCCATGAGATTCTTATCCAGGCAAGAATACTGGAGTGGGTTGCCATTTCCTTCTTCAGGGGATCTTTCCAGGGATCGATCCCATGTCTGTTGCATCTGCTGCACTGGCAGATGGGTTCTTTACCACTAGCGCAACTGGGAAGCCCACTGTATATATAAAAACACTGTATTTTAGAAATGAAGTTACGACTGCAGCTTGATCTTCTCACATTCATCCTTTCCAGTCCCTCCTTTAAGATCTTGTTTTTTTCCAAAACTTGCTGGATTGGTCTTGGCTGTCTGTGCTTCAGTTTCTCTTCTGGATTCCTTCATGTGAATGTCCACCTCCACGATCTCTGTATTCTGATGTGTGTGCATTCTAATCTGCCTGCCAGGCTGAATTCTAATGATTTAGACATTATCTATCCACCTCACAGGCGTCTCTCATTTAACCTGCAAAATAGGCATCTAGTTTTTTCCTTTCAACCTACTCCTTTCCTGTAAATGTTATTGTCTGTGATGTTGCAGGCACAGAAGTTCGGGTGTTGGTGCTTGATTCACCTTCCCCATCCTTCATCCCCTAAATCACCAAGCTCCATCTGCCTCCCACACATCTCTCAAGTGTGACTGAGAGGTTTATTTCTCCTGTCTCCTGCCTCATCTACTCCCTAGCTGTGGGCTGAGGCCTTACAATTTTCTAGCACATCTGCGGTTGTCAGCTTGCTTTTCCCCATCTTCACTCTTGAACCTTCCCAATCCCAAAAGTAGCAGCAGCACCAGAGTGATTCCCAGAATGCACAGATCTACTCACGTCTGCCCTGTTTCAGCCATTCTGGTTGCTCTCAAGGTAAAGTGAAGTCTTTGCTGGGCTGTTAGACCCTGAATGTTCCTGTTTGACTTCTCTGGTGCACCAATCCTCTGCCCATACCCTTTGGCCTTGGTGTCCTTCTTTTGGATTTCCCAGATGGTGCTAGTGGTAAAGAACCAACCTGCCAGTGCAGGAGATGTAAAAGACGTGGGTTACATCCCTGAGTCAGGAAGATCCCCTGGAGGAGGGCATGGCAACCCACTCCAGTATTCTTGCCTGGAGAATCCCATGGACAGAGGAGCCTGGTGGGCTACAGAACATAGGATCGCACAAAGTCGTCCTTCTTTTAGTCCTCTTTGTAGAAATGCCTGGTGGTATTCACTTTCTACCAAATGAAAATTCTTAAATACTCTTAAGTTCCTCTCTAATATTACCCGTTTTTGTGTCCTTCTGCACCTTTTTTCTGTTTTCTTTCCCAGCCAGTTCTCTTTACTCTTCCTAGGACACTGCGTCTGTCATTTCCTGTACATAGAAATCTCGCTGGCAAGTCGTAACTCTTTTCTTCTTCCAAAGTGATTTAGTTTTGTCTGTTTGTAAAACATATGACAGAGGGATTGCTTTCCTCTGTATAGCTTGAACTCTTTCATGGTATCTTCTGTTTTAAATTCTTGCCTCCGTAGTTTGTCTTTCTAAGCATCCTAATGCTTTGCTTTTTAGTAAATTGCTCTTTGTTTTTGTGTAGCAAACCATCACTTAGGGACTTTGATGGTCCATTGATTAAGACTCTGTGCTTCCATTGCAGGGGGCACAGGTTTGATCCCTGGTCAGGGAACTAAGACCCCCATGGAAGTAAAAAAAAAAAAATCACCTATAATATAGGCAAATGTCAACTTTTGCAATGATTTGTTAGCTGTATTGGTGTAATCAGAAGTTGTTATACTTTTTGATAATTCCTCGTAGAGATATACATAATTACAAAAGCCCTTCAAAACATTAGTTATTCAGTATGGACCAAGTCATTATCCACAAAGCAAGGTTGAGATAACTATGCATTTCTCCTGGGCACGTACTGTGAAAGATATTTATTAGATTACTGTCTATATGTGAAAACTTCTCCCATGGACTAAATAAAGGAGTAGCATTAAAATTTGAATTTTGGAACTTTCTCTAAATGTTCTCAAATAGTTTGAATAGGTTGAAAATTGGATTTTATAAAATCATAGACGTGGTGTCTTCTGAGTCAGGAAGAGAGATGCTCAGAAGTTTTCATATGGTTGCTAGTCTAATATAAAGAGATGGGTAGAAGAATGCCTTGGAAAGATGTGTTAAGTTGCTCATGTTTGCTGGCTCAGAGATAGCAACTCATATTGAGAAGAATGACTTCTCCCCCATATGTACCCATTAGGGTACAAGGTAACCTGCTGTAACAAAGAGTCTTAAATCCAGTGGTATAAATAAGATTGAAATTCATCTGCTTCTCATTTAATGGTCGGGCTGGTCTGCACTGATGGGGCAAGTGAGTATCCTGTGGCCATTGTTCCAGGAGAAACACAGACCTGTCTCTTTCCGCCCCCACTCACCCCCTACACCTGCCTTGTTTCTCCCCTTCATCCGCATTGCCAAAGCCCAGTGCCTGCAGTTATCAGGGAACCCATGGGAAGAAGGAAGGAAAGGAAGATCAAGCAGTTCTTTTTTTCATGTAAGTGAGACTGCACTTGGATACATTTCTTTAACTTAGACTCTTTTTTCCATGGAATTAGTGGGTCCTGTCTGGCTGCAACACAGATGAGAAAATGGAGTCTGTCTGGGTGGTCTTTTGTTTAGTTAGGATTCTACTGTAGAAAGATAAAATGTAAAATTTAGGGAAATCCTGCAGTCTGTCACAACATACTTCTGTATTTAAAATTTTATTTTATATGTATTACTATTATAATTTTCCACAGTTTATTGTGATCCACACAGTCAAAGGCTTTGCAGAAATAGATGTTTTTCTGGAACCCTCTTGCTTTTTCCATGATCCAGCAGATGTTGCCAATTTGATCTCTGGTTCCTTTGCCTTTTCTACATCCAGCTTGAACATCTGGAAGTTCACGGTTCATGTATTGCTGAAGCCTGGCTTGGAGAATTTTGAGCATTACTTTACTAGCGTGTGAGATGAGTGCAATTGTGCGGTAGTTTGAGCACTCTTTGGCATTGCCTTTCTTTGGGATTGAAGATCCTCTGGAGAAGGAAATGGCAGCCCACTCCAGTACACTTCTCTGGAAAATCCCATGGATGGAGAAGCGTGATAGGCTACAGTCCATGGGGTTGCAGAGTCAGACACGACTGAACGACTTCACTTTCACTTTCTTTGGGATTGGAATGAAAACTGACCTTTTCCAGTCCTGTGGCCACTGCTGAGTTTTCCAAATTCGTTGGCATATTGAGTGCAGCACTTTCCCAGCATCATCTTTCAGGATTTGAAATACCTCACCTGGAATCCCATTACCTCCACTAGCTTTGTTCATAGTGATGCTTCCTAAGGCCCACTTGACTTCACATTCCAGATGTCTGGCTCTAGGTGAGTGATCACACCATCGTGATTATCTTGGTTTTGAAGATCTTTTTTGTATAGTTCTTCTGTGTATTCTTGCCACCTCTTCTTAATATCTTCTGCTTCTGTTAGGTCCATACCATTTCTGTCCTTTATTGAGCCCATCTTTGCATGAAATGTTCCCTTGGTACCTCTAATTTTCTCGAAGAGATCTCTAGTCTTTCCCATTTTGTTGTTTTCCTCTATTTCTTTGCATTGATTGCTGAGGAAGGCTTTCTTATCTCTCCTTGCTATTCTTTGGAACTCTGCATTCAAATGCTTATATCTTTCCTTTTCTCCTTTGCTTTTCACCTCTCTTCTTTTCACAGCTATTTGTAAGGCCTCCCCAGACAGCCATTTTGCTTTTTTGCACTTCTTTTCCATGGGGATGGTCTTGATCCCTGTCTCTTGTACAATGTCATGAACCTTCGTCCATAGTTCATCAGGCACTCTATCTATCAGATCTAGCCTCTTGAGAAATCTGTATGCAGGTCAGGAAGCAACAGTTAGAACTGGATGTGGAACAACAGACTGGTTCCAAATAGGAAAAGGAGTACGTCAAGGCTGTATATTGTCACGCTGCTTATTTAACTTATATGCAGAGTACATCATGAGAAACGCTGGGCTGGAAGAAGCACAAGCTGGAATCAAGATTGCTGGGAGAAAAATAAGTAATCTCAGATATGCAGATGGCACCACCCTTATGGCAGAAAGTGAAGAGGAACTAAAAATACTCTTGATGAAAGTGAAAGAGGAGAGTGAAAAAGTTAGCTTAAAGCTCAGCATTCAGAAAACAAAGACCATGGCATCTGGTCCCATCACTTCATGGGAAATAGATGGGGAAACAGTGGAAACAGTGTCAGACTTTATTTTTTTGGGCTCCAAAATCCCTGCAGATGGTGACTGCAGCCATAAAATTAAAAGACGCTTACTCCTTGGAAGGAAAGTTATGACCAACCTAGATAGAATATTCAAAAGCAGAGACATTACTTTGCCAACAAAGGTCCATCTAGTCAAGGCTAGGGTTTTTCCAGTGGTCATGTATGGATGTGAGAGTTGGACTGTGAAGAAAGCTGAGCACTGAAGAATTGATGCTTTTGAACTGTGGTGTTGGAGAAGACTCTTGCAAGTCCCTTGGCTTGCAAGGAGATCTGACCAGTCCAACCTAAGGAGACCAGTCCTGGGTGTTCATCCAAAGGAATGATGCTAAAGCTGAAACTCCAATAGTTTGGTCACCTCATGTGAAGAGTTGACTCATTGGCAAGACTCTGATGCTGGGAGGGATTTGGGACAGGAGGAGAAGGGGGCGACAGAGGATGAGATGGCTGAATGGCATCACTGCCTCAATGGACATGAGTCTGAGTAAACTCTGGGAGATGGTGATGTACAGGGAGGCCTGGCGTGCTGCAGTTCATGGAGTTGCAAAGGGTCATACATGACTGAGCAGCTGAACTGAACTATTATAATTTATAGTGTATTAAACATTCAGTGAATGGTTCAGTCTCTTTGGATCACAGTTTTCTTATTCGTGTCTTCTTTTTCGTGCTCATTTTCTTACTCTATCACTGGTTACTATAAGTTCCCCCAATTCATATAGCATACAGTTTACTTTCAGTTTCCTTCCTGTGATATCGGACTCCTGCATGAGTATTAGGTGTGGAGAAATTACTGACAGGTATAGATTAATTTGCTTGGAGCAACATTGTTAACACTTGGTAGCATATATGGGCAAATTTTTGGTAAAGGGCCAGAGAAGAAACATGTTAGACTTTGTGGGTCGTATGGTCTCCATTGCAACCACTCAGCTCTACTGTTGAAGGATGCAGACAACCCTGTATAAACACTGCTGTGTTTCAGTAAAACCTTATTTACAATCTGAACCGCAGGCTGTAGTTTGCTGATCTTGCTTATAGGATGAGCACACCCTCCAGGTAGAATTAGATGTAAGCTTAAGTTTATGGAGCTTACATTCTTAGAGAAAATGAACTAGAAGGTAGGTAGATCAGTGTTGTTAAGCTTCTGTCTGTTGTTTATTAATTACATGTTGTCTTCTGCTCTATATTTATTCTCATATAGAAGGATAATAATGAGCACAGTAATAGTCTTTTCTGAGTGTCCTACATTGTGGTAAACATTATTTCAGTTGTACCTCATGACAGTCATACAGTTCAGTTCAGTTCAGTCGCTCAGTCGTTTCCTACTCTTTGCGACCCCATGAATCGCAGCACGCCAGGCCTCCCTGTCCATCACCAACTCCCGGAGTTCACTCAAACTCACGTCCATCAAGTCGGTGATGCCATCCAGCCATCTCATCCTCAGTCGTCCCCTTCTCCTCCTGCCCCCAATCCCTCCCAGCATCAGAGTCAGCTCTTCTCATGTGGTGGCCAAAATACTGGAGTTTCAGCTTTAGCATCATTCCTTCCAAAGAACACCCAGGACTGATCTCCTTTAGAATGGATTGGTTGGATCTCCTTGCAAGCCAAGGGACTCTCAAGAGTCTTTTCCAACACCACAGTTCAAAAGCATCAATTCTTCAGTGCTCAGCTTTCTTCACAGTCCAACTCTCACATCCATACATGACCACTGGAAAACCATAGCCTTGACCAGATGGACCTTTGTTGGCAAAGTAATGTCTCTGCTTTTTAATATGCTATCTGGGTTGGTCATAACTTTCCTTCCAAGGAGAAAGCATCTTTTAATTCATGGCTGCAGTCACCATCTGCAGTGATTTTGGAGCCCCCCAAAATAAAGTCTGACACTGTTCCCACTGTTTCCCCATCTATTTCCCATGAAGTGATGGGACTAGATACCATGATCTTTGTTTTCCGAATGGTGAGCTTTAAGCCAACTTTTTCACTCTCCTCTTTCACTTTTATCAAGAGGGTTTTCAGTTCCTCTTCACTTTCTGCCATAAGGGTGGTGTCATCTGCATATCTGAAGTTATTGATATTTCTCCCGGCAATCTTGATTCCTAAATAGGCTTTGTTATTTATCACCATTTCACAAATAAGGACATTAAAACTTTGAGAGTTTAAATAGCTTACTCAGAGTGAGAGGTCAATTAAGTACTTGAACCTGAGCTATTTTTTGCCTACTTTGTAATTATTGTATAGGAAAGGATTCTCTAAGGCTTGAATAGCCAGAACAGAATCAGGCTTTCTAGGTTTGTTAGAAGCATAGTAGTAGAAATTGTAACTATTCAGTGGGTTAAAGAATTGAAAGGAATTAACAAACCTCTCTGTTTACTTCAACTCTATAATATACTCCAGTTGCCCTTCTAGTGGACGCCAGATCTAATACCTGCTTTCCCTAATAGCTGGTTTTAAGATGCCTCTTTGCTCTACCTTTTATTCCTACTTAACATTTTTGTAATAAACCTCCTTCATAAACTCTTCTGTATCATGTATTCCTCCTTGTGCCATTCATGCCCCTCTATAGCGGTTACCCTATTTTAACTTCACTTTGGAGTAGTCATTGTGGTGTTTTTTGTTTAGTCGCCAAGTCGTGTCCAGCTCTTTTCAAAACCCATGGACTGCAGCCTGCCAGGCTCCTCTGTTGATTGGAGTTCCCAGCCAAGAATGCTGGAGTGAGTTGCCGTTTCCTTCACTTTGAAGCAGTCATTGTGTCCTGGGCTCAATTTTTCCTTCTTGATCATCAGCGTTTTTCTTCTCCTTGTCCTCTCTGTCCTCTGCCTTTCCCATCCCCCCAACTCTCTTCTTTCTTCTCTACTTATTTTGGAGGATAGTTGACAGATAATCAACTACTCATATTTAAAGCATTCAATTTGGTGAGTTTTGACATATGTATAGACCTGTGAAACCATCACCATAAGCAAAAGACTGAACATCTCTATCATCTCCCAAAGTTTCCTCATGGCCTTTGCAGTCCACCCTCTCTCTGACCCTGTCCTAATGCTTCCTGTAGGTTGCATTTAGTATGCATTATTTTTGGTCTTGCTTCTTTCTTTAATTCAGCATAATAATTTTGAGATTCATCCTTGTTGTGTATATGAGGAGATTCACTTCTTCTTATCAGTTCAGTTGTGTCCGACGCTTTGTGACCCCATGGACTGCAGCACACCAGGCCTCCCTGTCCATCACCAACTCCCAGAGCTTGCTCAAACTCATGTCCATTGAGTCAGTGATAGCATCCAATCATCTCATCCTCTGTGGTCACCTTCTACCCTTGCCTTCCATCTTTCCAAGCATCAGGGTCTTTTCAAATTAGCCAGCTCTTCACATCAGGTGGCCAAAGTATTCGAGTTTCAGCTGCAGCATCAGTCCTTCCAATTATTATTCAAAACTGATTTCCTTTGGGATGGATCTCCCTGCAGTCCAAGGGACTCTCAGGAGCTTCTCCAACAACACAATTCTAAAGCATCAATTCTTTGGTGCTCAGCTTTCTTTATAGTCCAACTCTCACATGCATACATGACTACTGGAAAAACCATAGCTTTGACTAGCTGGACTTTTGTTGGCTAAGTAATGTCTGCGTTTTAATATGCTGTCTAGGTTGGTCATGGCTTTTCTTCCAAGGAGCAAATGTCTTTTAATTTCATGGCTGCAGTCATCGTCTGCAGTGACTTGAGATTCTTTTTATAGCCAAGTGGAATTTCATTGTATGGACAAACCACATTTTGTTAATTCATTCTTTATTGATGGGTATTTAGACTTTCCAGTTTTTCACTTTGAAAATAAAGCTGTTCACATCTGTGTGCAAGTGTTTGTATAGGCATATGTTTTTATTTTAACTTGTGTAAATAGGAGTGAATTATCTGAATCATATGAGGAGTGTATGTTTAACTTTTAAAGAAACCTTCATACAGTCCAAAGTGGAAGTAAACCAAAATGTACCAATTTATTTTCCCATGCCCCCCAATCACAGGTTGTGTCGTTCCACTTGTACCACATATCTATTGACACTTAGTATTATATTTTAACTTTCAACCTCTTAAATTGGTATTTGGGTATATTTCCGTATATTTTTTTGACAGTGTTGAACATCTTCTTGTGCTTGCTGGCCATTTGTATATATGTTGTGAAATGCCTGCTTATATCTTTTGCTTATTTAAACAAAACATTGTTTTTTTACACCAAAAACACTTTGTATTGAGGTATAACCAATTAACAATGTTGTGATAGTTTCAGGTGTATAGTGGAGGGACCCAGCCATATATATACATTGTATCCATTCTCCCCACTCCCATCCAGACTGGCACATAACATTGAGCAGAGTTCCATGTGCTGTAGGATAGGTTTGTGTTGGTTATCCATTTTCAGTATAGCTGGTGTATGTGACCTTGCCTCTTTTTTTAAAGCCTGGTTTGTTTATCATCTTATTGTTGTAATTCTTTATATAGTCCAGTTATAAATTCTTTATTTGAAATATGTGTTGTGAATATTTTCTCTGTCTATAGTTTGCCGTTTCATTTTCTTAACTAAATCCTTTGAAGAGCAGACTTAAATTTTGATGGAGTATGATTTGTTGGTACAGTTTGTTTTTTATGGTTCATGGGTTTTGTGTACTATCTAAGAATCTGTTCCCTACCTCAAGATTTTTCTTTTATTTCCTTTTGTAAGTCTTATAGTTTTAGGGTTGTGACCCAATTTGAGTTAATTTTTATGTATCCGGTGAGTTAGGGTTGAGGTTCATCTTCTGTTTTTCCCAAATGCATAACTAGTGGTTCTACCATTTATTGAAAAGACATTGATGTCCCCATTAAATTGACATGGCCACATAGGGTTCTTGAGTTTACATTTAGTGTTTTATTGCTGCCTCAAGTTCAGATTTTTTGTTATCACTTGAAATCAAGGAGATAAGTAATTTTGCATGGTTTTTGCTAGGTCATAGGACATTAATAATACATTTATGCATATCATAGGAATTATATATATATATTTAATTTAAATTTATTTACTTTAATTGGAGACTAATTACTTTACGATATTGTATTGGTTTTGCCATACATCAACATTAATCCGCCACAGGTGTACACGTGTTCCCAATCATGAACCCCCTCCCACCTCCCTCCCCATACCATCCCTCTGGGTCATCCCAGTGTACCAGCCCCAAGCATCCTGTATCCTGCATCGAACCTGGACTGGTGATTGGTTTCATATATGATATTATACATGTTTCGATGCCATTCTCTTAAATCATCCCACCCTCTCCCTCTCCCACAGAGTCCAAAAGACTGTTCTATACATCTGTGTCTCTTTTGCTGTCTTGCATACAGTGTTATCGTTACCATCTTTCTAAATTCCATATATATGCATTAGTATATTGTATTGGTGTTTTTCTTTGTGACTTACTTCACTCTGTATAATCGGCTCCAGTTTCATCCACCTCATTAGAACTGATTCAAATGTATTCTTTTTAATGGCTGAGTAATACTCCACTGTGTACATGTACCACAGCTTTCTTATCCATTTGTCTGCTGATGGACATCTAGGTTGCTTCCATATCCTGGCTATTATAAACAGTGCTGCGATGAACATTGGGGTACACATGTCTCTTTCAGTTCTGGTTTCCTCAGTGTGTATGCCCAGCAGTGGGATTGCTGGGTCATAAGGCAGTTCTATTTCCAGTTTTTTAAGGAATCTCCACACTGTTCTCCATAGTGGCTGTACTAGTTTGCATTCCCACCAACAGTGTAAGAGGGTTCCCTTTTCTCCACACCCTCTCCAGCATTAATTGCTTATAGACTGGATCACAGCCATTCTGACTGGCATGAAATGGTAACTCATTGTGATTTTGATTTGCATTTCTCTGATAATGAGTGATGTTGAGCATTTTTTCATGTGTTTGTTAGTCATCGTATGTCTTCTCTGGAGAAATGTCTATTTAGTTCTTTGGCCCATTTTTTGATTGGGTCGTTTATTTTTCTGGAATTGAGCTGCAGGAGTTGCTTGTATATTTTTGAGATTAGTTGTTTGTCAGTTGCTTCATTTGCTATTATTTTCTCCCATTCTGAAGGCTATCTTTTCACCTTGCTTATAGTTTCCTTTGTTGTGCAGAAGCTTTTAAGTTTAATTAGGTCCCATTTGTTTATTTTTGCATTTATTTCCAGTATTCTGGGAGGTGGGTCATAGTGGATCCCGCTGTGATTTATGTTGGAGAGTGTTTTTCCTATGTTGTCCTCTAGGAGTTTTATAGTTTCTGGTCTTACATTTAGATCTTTAATCCATCTTGAGTTTATTTTTGTGTATGGTGTTAGAAAGTGTTCTAGTTTCATTCTTTTACAAGTGGTTGACCAGTTTTCCCAGCACCACTTGTTAAAGAGATTTTCTTTGATCCATTGTATATTCTTGCCTCCTTTGTCAAAGATAAGCTATCCATAGGTGCATGGATTTATCTCTGGGCTTTCTATTTTGTTCCATTGATCTATATTTCTGTCTTTGTGCCAATACCATACTGTCTTGATGACTGTGGCTTTGTAGTAGAGCCTGAAGTCAGGCAGCTTGATTCCTCCAGTTCCATTCTTCTTTGTCAAGATTGCTTTGGCTATTCGAGGTTTTTTGTATTTCCATACAAATTGTGAAATTACTTGTTCTGCTGCTGCTGCTGCTGTTCTAGCTCTGTGAAAAATACCATTGGTAGCTTGATAGGGATTGCATTGAATCTATAGATTGCTTTGGGTAGTACACTCATTTTCACTATACTGATTCTTCCAATCCATGAACATGGTATATTTCTCCATCTATTCGTGTCCTCTTTGATTTCTTTCACCAGTGTTTTATAGTTTCTATATATAGGTCTTTAGTTCCTTATGTAGATATATTCCTAAGTATTTTATTCTTTCCGTTGCAATGGTGAATGGGATTAGGAATTATATTTTTAACTGACTCATTGATTTTCAATTCCATCTGTTATTTTATTTTTAGGTGTTACACATAATATCGCATTGCTTCGAGAGGTGATAATCAACTCACGCTTTATAGAAGGAGACATCAACACTAAATTTCTTTCTGATGTATATCCTGATGGTTTTAAAGGTTTGTATATATTGAAATATTTTAGTGTATTAAAGTTATTATTTTTATACTTTATTACAATGGATGCTTTCTTCTCTTCTGAAATTAGGGCTTTTCGCCTATGTTGTGCTTGATACTAATATATTAATACTTAGAGTATCCTAGGCTATTGACATTCATGAGTTTGAGTACTCATGAGAGACTCATGAATGTGTAATAGTCTATAATTTTTTTGAGTGAGAAATCCAGCTAGTTTGTGGAATGTTGTGTTTCTGAACGCCAATACAGATTTGTATTCCCTGCTGATAAGAATATATATGGGATCTTTTCTTTAATGTTAACACTGTATCTTTATGAAAATGAGCACTGAACATTTCAGACTACCAGGTGCTGTTCCTATTAATGAAAACGGAGATGGTCAAGAAGATGAAGGTTTTATTCTGAAAATTGAGTTTTGAGTAAAGTAATAAATGGACTGTGAAACTTAGCTCTGTAGGGTTACCCGTGAATGTTTCCAGGTAGCAGAAGTTACTCATCAAGTGAGAGTCAAAGAAAACCCTTGAGTGAGCATCAAAACATGGTTAACATGGTATTACGATGCTGACAGCACTTACTAGAGACTTACTAGAAATGTTCAACTGAAGGCCAGAAAGCACTCCATATGTTTCTAATGAACTTGGGTACATATGAAGATTAGATCTTCTCTCACAGTTTTTAGGTGTTCTTCATATCTATTTAAAGTGTTTTAATATATAAAATGATTCATTTATTTTAGGAGCTATATGTAGATTCAAGTCAGCTTCATGTAGAGATATTAAATACATTTAGAAAGCAATTTCTTATCAAGGAATTTATTATGGAGTGTTTATAAGACTAACTGGGGATTACTGATTTGATTGTTATTTCAAAACTCTAGTGTTATAGGCCTTTATCATTAGTACCAAGAAAAATAAAGTGTTTTATTTCAGAACTTGAAACAAAGACCAATGAGTCATCATGTTCTTTTTCCCAAACTTTTGAATTTTTAGAAGCATAAATTACAACCTTAACATGATTGCACTTTTCTACTTATATGATTATTTCATTAATATCTCTTGGTTTCATGAAGTCAAATGCCACCTATGTTTTTGCTTTTTATTGTGTCCCTACAACTAAAGCAGACCCTAAATAAATATTTGTTGAATTAATGAAGGGAATGTTGCTCATAATGTAGGTGAGAAGGTGTCACCTTGACTATTTTGAATTAACTGTACGCGTATTCAGATTACAAATTTGTTTTGATCCTAAAGTTTTGGCTTCTTGTCCTGTCTAAAGTTTTAATTAAAAGTTGTTGTCAGTTGTGAAGTGGATTTGGATTCCCATGTGCTTTCGTGTCCACCTGGGTTACATGAAACAGTAGGCAGGAAGAGATGACAGATAAAAATATTGTGTGTGTACATGGATATTTATATATAGATTTACACATTTATATATGTGTTTATGCATACTTGGTGTTATATCCCATTACCATGGAACATTTTAAAATTTCTAATTGAAGTTGGTTACTCTGTGATATATATTTAGCAGCAATTGAAAATGTTCCAGATTCTCAAGAGAACTCAGAAGTTTTCTTAAAATCAAACATTGCAGTTTGTTATAATAAGTTTAATATATTACACTTCTTTTTTGGGACAGGATTATTAGCACAGATACTATAATTCTGTTTCTTATGCATAATAGTTTTTAAACTGTTGTACGTTGTTAGAGGGCCTTAGCAGTTTTTAATTCAGGTTTCATTTTACGTATAAGGAAACCAAAGCACAGAAAGCCTGATAAAGCGAAATGATCAGTGACATAATAAAGCCGGAAATTAGAGTTTTCAACTTCTGTTTTAATAGTCATTCTGTTGTGCTAGAATTGAAATTCATAAATCATAAATCACAGACATTTTCAGAGTATGCTGTGTGTTGTCACGTAAGGACTTTAAAAGTACACACCTGTGTTTGCCATTCTGAACGCCTGCCGCTTATTGTGTTCCTTCATATTGTTTTCATGTCGGTTCTTTCTTCTCTGAGTGGCTACTATATCTCCTCCTCCTTCTTCAGATCATTCTACCTCTTCTTCCCAATTTTTCTCCATAGGAGGTCTTAAATATATTAAACTGTATCATCTTTGATTGTTTGATATATGTGCCTGAAAGAGACAGCAGGAAGTGGCAACTGAAGTTAATCCAGGATCTTATCCATATGTTTGAGGCTGGGTCATTTTGCCCCTTTGGGATTACCCATCTGCTTCCCATCTGTCCAGCTACCCCAGACACTGTTCATAGGCTAGTGCCTGTTTTATGACTGCATTAAAATTTTCTATTATATATGTTCATTATCCCAAGTTTATTTGTAGACTAGGACAGTGTTACTTATTAAAGACTCTTAGGCTGAACTTTGAAAAGATTGTGTCTAAAATTTAAAAGTAGAATACACAGAATTTGTTCATCACGTCAACTTATTAGATGCTGATGTTGAAGAGGTATTTTCCTTTGATTCTGAAAAGTAAATGGAAAATGGAGGAGTAGATATTTTGACTTTGAAATAAAGGGAAAATGAAGAAGATACTTTAAGAAGTATCATTTCATTTAGTCTAAAATGGAAATTTTGGACTTATTTCTCTGCTGCCTTGCTGCACTTGAACTACCAGCCCTATCAAATCATTAGATATCTAATTTCTATTATTAGAAATTATTAGAATTATCTTTCTCTTCTGAAAAATTGCAGAATGTTTAGAAAACTTTGATTCAACACAAGTCTGCCATTAAATTATACTTCCCTTTTTTTCCCTCTGAATTTAATCATGTATTTCTGAACCTTTAAAAGTGTTAAATACATGACTGAAGTGTTGCCTTTAAAAATTCAGTCATTCAAATCATTCAACAAATAATTGGTATACGCAGTAGAAGGAAATCAAAGAGAAATAGTATATTTTCCTCATCCTTAGTGTGGTTATATCATTAGGGAAATAGACCTGTAAAGAACTAACTGCACTACAGGACGGAACAAAAGGAGCACTAAGGTGAAGATATAAACTGAGTGTCTTAGAGCAGAGAAAAAAGAAACCAGTTGTGATTTGGGGAGTCCAGGATGGCTTCAAGGGTGAGGGAGTGTAGAACGTTGAATACTCTCTCTGAGGACTCTCTTCTGCAGGTTCTGGGACCACAATACTGCCTCAGGAGAGACTCTGCATGTATCTCTTCCTGATCCTCCTTCTTTGATGTGATGGTGGTGGTTTGAAATAAGCCTTGGAGAAGGTGTTTACAGTTAGGGAATTAGCATGTGCTCTTCACTGGGGCTCTTTTCCTTCCCACATCCCAACTGGTTATTAAACTTTCGGGGGGAAACCACTGCCTACAGTTGGACCTGATGATCACAAGCAAACAGAGCCATCTACATTCAAAGGAAGAGGATTTCGCAGCTAGGGAGGAAGAACCTAGAAGAATCCCCAAGGACAGGCAGTCCTCAGTTTTAGACCTGCAGGCATCGCCTCTCTCACTCTTACAGGGTGACTGTCTTCTCCGCTCTGTCTAAGGCTTTGAGGTTCTTCCCTGTGGAGAACAATGAGGGCTTCCTAGGTGGCGCTAGTGATAAAGAACCCGTCTCCCAGTGCAGGAGACAGAAAGGCATGGGTTTGATCCCTGGATCAGGAAGATCCCCTGGAGAAGAAGATGGCAACCCACTCCAGTATTCTTGCCTGGAGCATCCCACGGACAGAGGATCCTTGTGGGCTGCAGTCCATAGTGTTGCAAAGAGTCACACATGACTCTGAGGGACATGCCCCGAGGGACGTCAGGCAGAGAAGGTAGAGGATCAAGTGAAAGTGGACATAATATGGTGATTCCTTCTCTCCCCAGCCCTGTTCTCCACTTGGTTCCCAGAGTGCTGGCAGGCAAATAGCTACAGGCACAATAGTAGAATACCTATCCCAGAGAAATCTTACTGCTTACTGCTGTTTAGTCGCTAAATCACGTCTGATTCTTTGCTATCTCATGGACTGCAGCCCGCCAGGCTCCTCTGTCCATGGGATTCTCCAGGCAAGACTACTGGAGTGGGTTGTCGTGCCTTCTCCAGGGCATCTTCCCCACCCAGAGATGGAACCCAGGAGACCCAAGTCTCCCTCTTGGCAGGAGGATTCTTTACTGCTGAGCCACTAGGGAAACCCCTGAGAAATCTAACTAACCCTTAAAGGGATTACCCAAAGATTCCCCCCAAACTAAATGACCCCCAGACTACCCTACCCATGAGGCAGGGGTTGGCCAAGCCGCAGCCCACACATAGAGCACACATGGCTCAGGGTTAGGACCCCTGTTAGCACTGTCTCATACACACTGCCTTTATATGGAACCCCCAGGAAAGTGTCAACCACAGACAGTTAGAAGAAAACCGCTTAGGAGAGCACAGATGAAGCTTCTTAAAGCTAGGTGGGGGGGTGGTAATAGCAGGGGCTTCACAGGGGCCCTCAGAGGTGCTGCAACAGGGGCTTGACCTGCAGTAACCACTGGAGTGGAGAGCATTGACACTGTTGAGGGCTTACAGCTTTGAAATTATCCCCCCAGAAGGTTAAGGAAGTTCATTGCTCAGTTGTGTCTGACCAAAAAATAGATGTTAGAAAGATTTGATATGTTCAGTAGCCACTTGGTAAAGAAACTCTTTTCTAATAACGTATTTCTAATAAAAGTAAAAGTAAGCCAATTAAATTTGATTAAAAGGCTCCTTACTGAAAACTAATAAAAAGCATCATTTTACGTGATGAAATGCTGAAATCATTTCCCTTAGAATTGGGAATGAAATGAGGTCGACTATAAAATTACTATTATTATTAAACAATGTTATAAAGGATAAAAATGGAAAAAAGGAAGTAGTTGGTATAAATATTTTTTGAAAGAGACTTTTTCCCCCAGGTATTATTATATTCCTAGAAAACCCAGGAGATCCTAGTTTTACTAATAAAAACTTGTAGACTTAATAAGCGAATTTGGCAAGGTGGCTGAGTACAACAAGAAAAATATGCCAAGTCAGTGACTTGGCGAAGCTAGCTTGAAACGAAAATAGAAAAAAAAACAAACCTTTTCATATTAACCATAGTATCTTGTAAGACTGTAGAGAAAATGAAATGGGGAAGACATAGAACCTTTGTGAAGACAGTTGTAACTGTAAAATCTTGTCAAGGAACAAGAAACAGAATCCGAACACATGGGTAAAAAAAATAAGTTATTGTTTGGGAGACTCTGCATTTTTGGGAACTGGTCTTTCTCAGATTAATACACAGATTTTATGTAGTTCCAGTTAGATTCACAAGGCTTACTACATAAATCATTTTAAAGCCTATATGTAATCATAGATTTCTGAGACTAGCCAAGAAGATTATGTGAAAAGTAAAGAGCAAAATTGGCTTCCATATATTAAAACATATTGCAATGCCTCTATATCTAAGGAGTATAATATAAAGGATAAAGTAGTCTTGGTTATGATAGTATCTCTGATACATTGTCTTTCTGGACCTGAATACCCCTCTTTTGACATGGCCAGAGTACCCCAAGAGTGGTCAGGACATTTATTTTATTTAATAAGTTTTAGGATGTCTGTGATGCTGTGAAAGTGCTGCACTCAATATGCCAGCAAATTTGGAAAACTCAGCACTGGCCACAGGACTGGAAAAGGTCAGTTTTCATTTCAGTCCCAAAGAAAGGCAATGCCAAAGAATGCTCAAACTACTGCACAATCACACTCATCTCACATGCTAGTAAAGTAATGCTCAAAATTCTCCAAGCCAGGCTTCAGCAATACGTGAACCGTGAACTTCCTGACGTTCAAGCTGGTTTTAGAAAAGGCAGAGGAACCAGAGATCAAATTGCCAACATCCGCTGGATCATGGAAAAAGCAAGAGAGTTCCAGAAAAACATCTATTTCTGCTTTATTGACTATGCCAAAGCCTTTGACTGTGTGGATCACAAGAAACTGGAAAATTCTGAAAGAGATGGGAATCCCAGACCACCTGACCTGCCTCTTGAGAAATCTGTATGCAGGTCAGGAAGCAACAGTTAGAACTGGACATGGAACAACAGACTGGTTCCAAATAGGAAAAGGAGTACGTCAAGGCTGTATATTGTCACCCTGCTTATTTACCTTATATGCAGAGTACATCATGAGAAACGCTGGACTGGAAGAAACAAGCTGGAATCAAGATTGCCGGGAGAAATATCAATAACCTCAGATATGCAGATGATACCACCCTTATGGCAGAAAGTGAAGAGGAACTAAAAAGCCTCTTGATGAAAGTGAAAGAGGAGAGTGAAAAAGTTAGCTTAAAGCTCAACATTCAGAAACCGAAGATCATGGCATCCGGTCCCATCACTTCATGGGAAATAGATGTGGAAACAGTGTCAGACTTTATTTTTTTGGGCTCCAAAATGACTGCAGATGGTGACTGCAGCCATGAAATTAAAAGACGCTTACTCCTTGGAAGGAAAGTTATGACCAACCTAGATAGCATATTCAAAAGCAGAGACATTACTTTGCCGACTAAGGTCCATCTAGTCAAGGCTGCTGTGGTTTTTCCAGTAGTCATGTATGGATGTGAGAGTTGGACTGTGAAGAAGGCCGAGCACCAAAGAATTGATGCGTTTGAACTGTGGTGTTGGAGAAGACTCTTGAGAGTCCCTTGGACTGCAAGGAGATCCAACCAGTCCATTCTGAAGGAGATCAGCCCTGGGATTTCTTTGGAAGGAATGATGCTAAAGCTGAAGCTCCAGTACTTTGGCGACCTCATGCGAAGAGTTGACTCATTGGAAAAGACTCTGATGCTGGAAGGGATTGGGGGCAGGAAGAGAAGGGGATGACAGAGGATGAGATGGCTGGATGGCATCACAGACTTGATGGATGTCAATCTGAGTGAACTCCGGGAGTTGGTGATGGACAGGGAGGCCTGGCCTGCTGTGATTCATGGGGTCGCAAAAAGTCGGACACGACTGAGCGACTAAACTGAACTGAAGGGCTTCCTGGGTGGTTCACATAGTAAAGAATCTGCCTGCAGTGCTGGAGACCTGGGTTTGATCCCTGGGTTGGGAAGACCCCGTGAAGGAGGATGGCAACCCACTCCAGTACTTTTGCCTGGAGAATCCCCATGGACAGAGGACCCTGGTGGGCTGCTGTCTATGGAGTTGCAGAGTTGGACATGATTGAACGACTAAGCACAGTACAGTATGTCTAACTGCAGTCTAGATCGGTGATGTACAAGTGGAGGAGGGAATAGAATTATTCAGTGTTACTTTAGATTGGAAAAGTCCAGATCTATGGGTGGAAGTCACAAAGAAGCAGTCTCAGTATGGGAAGTAACTGGCTAATGATTCAGAAATCCTTGTAAGAAGTTTTCATTTTCCTATACTGGAGGAGTTCTGTGGGTCATATATAACAGTCTGTCCCACACTGCAGGAGAAGAGACATCCACACTGCACTGAGGATGGAGTTGATGATCTTTGTAGCCCTTCTCTATTAAAATTACTTGAGATTCTTTAAAAAACTGTAGAAACAAATTCAGTTGAGTAGCAGAAGTCAAGAAGTTTTTAGCACCTGATACCAAATTTATTTCATATTTATCACTGGCAAAATTTGAAAATCTGTTCTGCTATCAGTAAAAGGGTTAAAGTTGTTATGCATTATATCAGTTTGCCTATGAGATGTGATGGAATTCGATTTTTACTTGGGAACCTTCTTTCTCAATATTGCCTGAGTCAGTGCAGCTGGTAATTTATTAGACCAAATGAAACACTGATTCATTATCCTGCAGGTTACTGCAGGAAGCTAGCTTGAAAGGAAAATGGAAAAAATAAAACCCAGATCTTTTCATATTAACTATAGTATCTTGAAAGACTGTAGAGAAAATGCAATAGTGAAGATAGAATCTTTATGAAGACAACTTTAAAATCTTGTCAAAAACCAAAAAACACAGTGTGAACACATGGGGAAAAATCAGTTATTGTTTGGGAGATTCGGCATTTATGAGTGCTGATCTTTCTCAGATTAGTACACAGATTTTGTGTAATTCCAGTTAGATTCACGAGGCTTACTACACAAGTGATTTAAAACTTAATGATACCTTGTTTTGCCTTTTACCCGCCTCTGTTGGTGATATATGATGTGCACATGTGTCTAGAGAAGAGACTACTTTGTGAACCACTGTAATAAATGTATTTTACATCATGACTTAGGGTACACACACTCTGGATAATAGTGTGAGCAAAGTGCTCTCATAAGTTTTATTGCTGGTCTGACCCACAAACTGGTTTCATGAGCTACTACTAAGTGGTTTGTGTTACAGTTTGATAAAGGTAAGTCGAAAACAGCTTCTATTCAAATGAGATCAGGAGACATGTAACTTCAGCATCACTCTGGAGCTTGTTATTAATAGAAATAAAGATTACTGGGCCCCACCTCAGGCTAACTACCAATCATGCTCTGCAGGTAGAGCATGGGACTCTGAGCTTTAATCCAGGTGATTCTGATGCACAGTGAGGTTTGAGAAGCACTGGTTCTCTTCATACTCCAAAGAGCCTTTGTGGTTATATATTTGCTGTATTATAAATTGGGCTTCCCCGGTGGCACTGGTGGTAGGGAACCGACCTGCCAGTGCAGGAGATCAAGAGACGTGGGTTTGATCCCTGGGTCGGGAAGATCCCCCTGGAGAAGGAAATGGCAACCCAATCCAGTATTCTTGCCTGGAGAATTCCGTATTATAAATTAAAACTTAGGAGCTTTAAAATTAATTATTAATTCGTTTTTAAAGTAACAATAATAAATCCATTATACGTTGACATCAGAGGAATGATACCATCACACATTGTATGTCCTAGGTCAGGGAACCTCCACCATATACTCCTGAGAAAACAAGAAAGGGGGAAAAAACAGAAATCCTAGCATTATTATGAAAATAGTTTGGGACCTTGCAGACCCCCAAAGGGTTCTTGGGGACTCCCTGTCGTCCCCAGGCCATACTTTGGGAATTGCTCTTGTAGATGGTATGTGTTTGAGAAGACCAAGCCAAATTTCTGTAATCCTTATGTAGGGCAGTTTAATAGAATAAAAGTAGAATGTTTCCATCACTGCTAAAGGGTTGGGTATGATTAGGAACTTTTCAAATCCTGTAGGAATGCAGTTTATTAAGCCATCAAGGGTTCTGATAGATGTCACATTACGGAGCTTCTAGGTTTGTCTCAAAGAGGAATGGGTTATCGGGTCTTTATATTCTAATTGTGAATAGTTTTAGTGTCATTTATATTTTGAATACTTTTTTAAGACCTAATGTTGAAATTGTTTCATTTCTTTCTGATAAATTTAAATAACTACCTGACCGTTTTTTTTTCTGTTTTGAATTGTACAAGTAGTATCTTAGTGCAAGTGGCCCAGCATGCAGATTGCCTGTGCTGTGGCATCTGATGGAGTCTATCATCTTTGTACAGCACTGTGGTAATAAATGGAGTTAGACACTGTGGTGAGATTACAGGGCACTCACGGGGGTATGTTAGCCCCGGGAGACCCTGGAGCAGCCAATCCTGCCTTGACTCTCACACTTCGTGAGGAATTTCTGTGCATAGAGCAGATTCCCCCATGAGCCGCACCCAGCCAGACCAGGGCGTCTTCCCCTGGTTGTCAGGTGAGGCCTCTGCCTCCAGCTCCAGCTGTATGATGGTTAGAAGAGTGAATTCGAGAGGGAGAGAGAAATTGGTTGGTTAGTTGGTCAGTTGGTTGGTTAATTGGGATTCAAACCCTGACTTGGATTTTAGAGCCAAGACAGTCACATACTTATTTTCTTTTCATTCCTCACATTAGAAAACATGGCCCAGTCACTGTCCTTGACCGACAACACGCCTTTTCCTCACTTTATCTTCTCTCTCCTTAGAAGTAAAATTGGGGTAAGGATTGATAAACGGAAGCACCTGTGAGGAGCCCTCAGGTTTTCCTAGAGATCTGTGTCGATAGTTTTTTTTTTTTTTTTGATAATTGTTTTGTTCTGTGCATCTGTTTAACATCTTCTTTCCCAAATTAGACTACAAGCTTGCGGTGAGCAGGGGTTTTTGTTGTATTTAAAAATCTTGCTCCCTCCTTTCCCCTGGCACAGCCCAGTCCCTGGTACAGCACTAGCTCCATAATAGATATTTGATAAAATGCTTGTTTGAATGACTACCAGTTCTGTAATACAGAAGGAAAGATGTTAACATTATGTACGTGATTGGCTGATTTCCCTCAGGACACCAGTTAACAGAGACTGAGAGAAACCAGTTCCTGGCAGTAGCGTCATCCTTGTTTGTGGCATCCCAATTAAGAGCACAGCATTTTCAAGACCATGGAAATTCAAGGTATGTGAAACCATTTAAAACAGAATAAATGAGCAGAGAAACTTGGACAACATTGAGGAAGGTACTCTGAAATCTTATAGGAAATCCGTTCAAATAGTTTGTATTTATTATTTCCGTTTTCTTACTCTGTTAATCTTGAAAAATGTATTGAGAAGGGTGATAGTACTAAAACATAGGAAATAATCTGAACAGTTAAAAATATGTTTATAAGAAACAAGAAAGAATTAACAGCAGATTGAGTTAGTTATTTGTGAACCCGCAGTGTACCTTTTTGCTTCCTAATAACCTAATAAGCAAAAGGGAAAACCTGCTTTATACTGGGGCAAATAAAACAAAATCATTGTGCCATTCATGCTTCTGAGTGACAGGATTATTTATTATGAACGTCTGTGTACCTACTAGAGTAATCCTGCATTAGCAAGTACTATCCATTACTTGTTGAAGTGAGATAGGTAATAAAATTGTGTTTTATCAACTCCTTTTCTTTTTGCTTTTTCTCAAAAGGAAGGGGCTTCCCTGGTAGCTCAGTTGGTAAAGAAGGCGCCTGCAATGCAGGAGACCCTGGTTCGATTCCTGGGTTGGGAAGATCTGCTGGAGAAGGGATAGGCTACCCACTCCAGTATTCTTGGGCTTCCCTTGTGGCTCAGCTGGTAAAGAATCCACCTGTAATGCAGGAGACCTGGGTTTGATCCCTAGGTTGGGAAGATCCCCTGAAGAAGGGAAAGGCTACCAACTCCAGTATTCTGGCCTAGAGAGTTCCATGAAATGTATATAGTCCATGGGATCACAAAGAGTCGGACATGACTGAGCAGCTTCACTTTCACTTTCAAGAGGAAGAATAATGGTTAAAATAAAAGAAAAAAGATGACAGGTGACCAAGCAGGTCTGAAGGGCACAGATCAGAAATTCAGGTTACCCCTGAAGAATTAGGTAGAAGGAAAACAGTTTGGCTTCAGGTGTATATTTATGGCTAATGTTGTTTTACTGAGGAAATTTCTTTTCTTTTGTTATTTTTTTATTGAAGTTTAGTTGATTTACAATGTTGTGATAATTTCTGTGGCATACAGAGTGATTTAGTTATATATATTATACACATATATATCATTCTTTTTAACTATTCTTTTCCATTATAGAATGTTGAATATATTTCCATGTGCTATACAGTAGGATCTTGTTGTTTATCCATCCTGTGTATAAAAGCTGACACCTGCTAACGTAACCCCAGCCTCCCACTCCTTCCCTCCCCCAGTCCCTTCCCCCTTGGCAGCCACAAGTCTGTACTCTGTGTTTGAATATGTTTCTGTTTCATTAGTGATATTATATGTTATTTGTGTTTCTCATTCTGATTTACTTAGTATAATAATCTCTAGTTGCATTTATGTTGCTGCAGATGGCATTATTTCATTCTTTTTTATAGCTGAGTAATAGTCCAATGTGTGTGTGTGTGTCTGTGTCTGTGTCTGTGTGTGTCTGTGTGTGTGTCTCTGTGTGTGTGTCTGTGTGTGTCTCTGTGTGTGTCTCTGTGTGTGTGTGTCTCTGTGTGTGTGTGTGTGTCTCTGTGTGTGTCTCTGTGTGTGCGTGTGTCTCTGTGTCTGTGTGTGTCTGTGTGTGTGTGTCTGTGTGTGTGTCTGTGTGTGTGTCTCTCTCTGTGTGTGTCTGTGTGTGTGTCTGTGTGTGTGTGTCTCTGTGTCTGTGTGTGTCTCTGTGTGTCTGTGTGTGTGTCTGTGTGTGTGTCTCTGTGTGTCTGTGTGTGTGTCTCTGTGTGTATCTCTGTGTCTGTGTGTGTGTCTCTGTGTGTGTGTCTGTGTCTCTGTGTGTCTATGT
>NW_024070208.1:75303176-75303335 GCF_014754425.2 Oryx dammah
TCTGTGTGTGTCTCTGTGTGTCTGTGTGTGTGTGTCTCTGTGTGTGTCTCTGTGTGTGTGTGTCTGTGTCTCTGTGTCTGTGTGTGGCTCTGTGTGTGTGTGTCTGTGTGTGTCTGTGTGTGTGTCTGTGTGTCCTCTGTGTGTCTCTGTGTGTGTGTC
>NW_024070208.1:75303345-75487943 GCF_014754425.2 Oryx dammah
TGTCTCTGTGTGTGTGTCTGTGTGTCCTCTGTGTGTCTCTGTGTGTGCGTGCACGCACACGTGTGTGTGTATGCACCACATCTTGATCCATTCATCTGTCCATGGACAAATGAATGCTTCCACGTGCTGTTGATTGTGAACAGTGCTACTGTGAACTCAGGGGTGCATGTATCTTTTTGAATTATAGTTTTGTCTGGATATATGCCAGGAGTGGGATTGCTGGATCACATGGTAGTTCTGTTTTTAGTTTTTTTTGGAACTTCCATACTGTGTTCCATGTAGCTGTACCAACTTACACATTCCCAACAAGAATGTGGAAGGGTTACATTTTCATCACTTCCTTTTCAGTATTTGTTATTTATAGATTTTTTAAAATGATGGCCGTTCTGACTGGAGTGAGGTGTGGTACCTGATTGTAGTTGATTTGCATTGATTTGCATTTTTCTAATATCAGGTGGAGAGTGGGTAAATAAATGTGGTACATCTTTATGATGGAATACTACTTAGCAATAAAAAGAAATGCAGTATTGATACATGCATCTACATGCATAAACCTAAAAAGAAAATCATACTAAGAGAAAGAAATCAGTTAAAGAAGACAATACAGTGTATAATTTCCTTTATTGGAAATTTATAGAAAGAACAGAAGTATAAAAGACAGAATAAAGGTCAAGTGATTGCCTGGGCACAGGTGTTAACATCACAGAATTACACCCTTATACAGTCTAGGTCTGAAACTATAAACCAATAATTATTTTAAATGCATTAGCCTCTTAAATTATATAGAAAACAAAGCATGGAGTTGCAAAACAAAGATAAAATGATACTAGCTTTCACTCCAGTGATTTTTTTTTTCCACTCTAGTGATTTGTAAATGATGTTGTTTAGTCGCTCATTTGTGTTCGACTCTTTGTGACCCATTGGACTGCAGCATGCCAGGCTTCCCTGTCTTTCACCACCTCACAGAGCTTGCTCAAACTCAAGTCTATTGAGTCAGTGATGCCTTCCAATCATCTTGTCCTCTGTCATCCCCTTCTCCTTCTGCCTTCTATCTTTCCCAGCATCAGGGTCTTTTCTAATGAGTCAGCTCATGGGAAAAGCTAAAATGATATTAGCTTTCACTCTAGTAATTTTTAAATGTATTAGGCCCTTAAATCATGTAGAGAACAAAAAACTGAAGTTACAAGCATTGTTGCAATAATACTAGCTTTTATGATTGTCCATGTATTTCCCTTTCCTGAGATATTTATTTCTTCAAGTGGCTTCTTGGTACTGTCTAGTGTCTTCATTCCACTCTGCTGGACTTATTTCAGCATTTTTTTTGCAGGGCAGATGTAGTTGTCATAGACTCCCTCAGCTTTTGTTTTATCTGGGAAGATATTAACTGTTCCCTCACCTTTGAAGGATATTTTTCCTGGATTTAGGATTCCTGGTTGACAATTTTTTTTTTTTCTTTTAGCACTTTGAATATATCAGCCTACTCTCTTTGGCCTCCAGAGTTTCTGATGAGAAATCTGCTGATAATCTTATTTTCACTTGAAGATTCGTCCCTCTCTTTCAAGATTTTGTTGTCAGCGTTTGAAAGTTTGACTGTGGGTCTTTGAGTTCATCTTTGGAGTTTGTTGAGCTTTTTGAATGTGTACGTTCATGTCTGTCATCAAGGCTGGGGTGTTTTCGGTCACTGTTTCTTCAGATATTCTCTTTGCCTCTTTCTCTCCTGCCGGCACTCTCACGGTGTGTATCTTGGTCTACTTGGTGGTGTCTCCACGGGACCCTTAGGTTCCGTTCACTTTTCTTAAACCATCTTTTTTTTTTTCTATTCTTCAGACTTGATAATTCTATTGTCCTATCTTCATACTGACTGATTTTTTTTTTTCCTTCTGACTGCTCAGATCCACCTTTGAATTACTCGAGTGAGTTTTTCATTTCAATTATTGTACTTTTCAGCTCCAGTATTTCGTTTTCATTTCTTTTTAGGTTTTCTGTCTTTTTATTGATACTTTTATTTTGCTTATACATTGTTTTCTTGACTTTTTCCTCCTTTAGTTTGTTTAGCATCTTTAAGACAGTTGTTTTAAAGTCTTTTTCTATTATATCTGCCATTAGGTCTTTTTCAGGGATAAATCTGTTGATCTTTTTTTCCCCTTTGAGTTGGCCATACTTGCCTGTTTATTTGTATGACTTCCTATTTTTTGGTTGAGCACTGAACATTTTAATCTAATAATGTGATGACTTTGAAAATCAGATTCTTCTTCTTCCCCAAGGTTTAGTGGTTTTCATTATTGTCTTTTTCATTTTGTTGGTTTGATTGTTGCAGACTGTCTCTGTGCCAAGGATCAGGCCGAGATGTAAACTTAAGTTCTTCTCAGGTCTTTTCTTAGACTTTCCCTGGGCATGTGCAGTCACTTGCTAGTTTTCCTTGTATATACAATTGTTTTAGAACATCTTAGCCTTTAAGGCCTAGCTCTTGAAAAAGGGAAAAAAGAAAAAAATGAAGGGGGGTGGCGGTTAGGGATATACTATACCTTTAAATCTCCTGAAAGTCATTCCAGCCAGAGGGGGAGGGGCTTGCAGCAATGCTGGAGGTACAGTAACAATGGCTACCCGCTTCTCTGTCTGCTCCTCTGTGGTCAGAAACGGCAGTTATGAGTTCAGAGCTCAGATCCTCAATATTTCAAGGACAGGGTCCATTTCTGCCCACCCTGGCTTCCACAAGCTGTGTGCAAGCTACTTCAGTGAACACACCCACAGTTGCCTGCCGGGCAGCTTGAGGGTAGGGGGATGGGGAGCTGCTACTGTAAAGCTGAAGTTGACCAAAAGTTATCACGATTTACCACCTGAGCCGCCTTCTGAAAGTTACAAAGTTGGGAACTCTCAGTTCTGTTAGACAGATTCTGCCAGTGTGATTGTTGTCTAGGTGGGGAGACCGACTCTTGGTGCTTTCTACCTGTTCTGTCATCTTCCTAGACTCCTCCTCCTGTTATATTGCTATTGAATTCACTACCCTTTGAACTTCCCTGGTGGCTCAGATGGTAAAGAATCTGCCTGTAATGCAGGAGATCCAGGTTCGATCCCTGGGTCTGGAAGATCCCCTGGAGGAAGGCATGGCAACCCACTCCAGGATTCCTGCCTGGAGAATCCCATGGACAGAGGAGCCTGGTGTACTACAGTCCATAGGGTCTCAAAGAGTTAGACATGACTGAGTGAGTAACTCTCTCACTACCCTTTAGAAGTTGGAAAAAAAATTATGTTTATGAAATATTTAAGCCAAAATTTCGGTTATGTAGATAATTGTGGACTTACTACCGAAATAACATTATTTTTGCTGAGTTTCTATTGAGCCTGCCATTTATTAAATAGACCCGTTTATTGTAAAGTTGCTTCCACCCTAGCAGCAAAGACCTATAACGTTTATACCAGTCTTTTAGACAAAGCATAATCTTGGATAGGCAAAGTGAATTGAAATTGTGTTGGCTTATTTGCTGAAGAGGTCCCCTACACCAGAGTTGATGTAAGCTGGTTGGCTCTTCCCATTTAGGCATCACAGTCGTGTTTTCACTGTGGCCTGGGGAATGGAGACCGGAGTTGGCCTCCAGGTGTGGCTGCGTGTGGCTCCGTTATGGAGCTGTTTTGCCTCCAAACCCAGTAGCCTGCAGCACTTCCTTTGTGTTGCTTGTTTTGGCTGCTGATCTTATTTTCCCAGTTTCTCCATGGATGGTATTCTTTCATCATTTATGACCTGGAAAAAAAATTTAATAATATTTGCCCCTACTATTTGGATAGTAAAAAGATAGTGCATTTTAGCAAGAGAGTAAAGTTAATGTCAGAGACATAACAGTTTTGCTTTGCATAATAAAGTGAATTAAGTTTTTGCATAAATACTTACTGTCTTAATATGGAATTACTTTGCTTTATAATCCTTCTTTTCCTAAACATTTGTCTTGACAGAAGTGAATCATTAAAAGTTGGGTTGAACAATCGCTTCATGTTATTCAAAGATGAAATGATCTTGTTGGCATTGTGGTTTAGTATGGTAATTGGTTTCACTATCTGCTAATGATTGGAGGAGAAACTAGTAAAGAAAATAGTTTCTTTCAGAAATCTTTCATTTAGTTTTGATCAGAATGCCTGTTTTCCTTGTTGTTCAGTTGCTCAGTTTTGTCCGTCTCTTTGTGACCCCAGTTCACAGCAGCACACCAGGCTTTCTTGTCCTTCACTGTCTCCCAGAGTTTGCTCAAGCTCATGTTCATTGAGTCAGTAAGATTCAGATGTTGTTCACAGGGCAGAATTCCCCTTTCTGCACTTTGACGCTCCTCTCACTTTACACTGGTTCAGGTCCAGCTCCACCATTGCAGTCACTTTTTACGTGATTTTGAAAGGAGCAGTCATAGAACCTCCTGAATCACTGGAATGCTTTTGGATTTAAGTAACAAAGCCTGATTCAAACGGACACATCTCACATTGAGCAGGAGGCTCCGAGAATGGAAAGGACAAGGCTCGATACGCACATCTGCTGGCACTGCTTCTTGATAGTTCCTGAGCCCTGCTTTCCTCTGTGTCTGGGCTTGGTCAGGTGGCTGTGATGGCAGGCCAGTTGTAGAAGTTCCAGGAGTCAAATCCAGATCATGTCTGTCTCTAGCATGTGAGGAAACCTCTCCTGGATGTTACCCAAGCAGCTGCTTCTCGATTCTCATTGACCAGGGAGAACTAATCCTGTTCCTAAACCTGTCACTGCAAAGGGAAATGGATTATCATGATTGCCTGAGGCTTGATGTGAAATAGATGTTGGGTAATCAACCGAAATCAGATTGATTATATTCTTTGCAGCCAAAGAAGGAGAAGCTCTATACAGTCAACAAAAACAAGACCAGGAGCTGACTGTGGCTCAGATCATGAACTCCTTATTACCAAATTCAGACTTAAATTGAAGAAAGTAGGGAAACCCACTAGACCATTCAGGTATGACCTAAATCAAATCCCTTATGATTATACAGTGGAAGTGAGAAATAGATTTAAGGGCCTAGATCTGATAGATAGAGTGCCTGATGAACTATGGAATGAGGTTCATGACATTGTACAGGAGACAGGGATCAAGACCATCCCCAAGGAAAAGAAAGGCAAAAAAGCAAAATGGCTGTCTGCGGAGGCCTTACAAATAGCTGTGAAAAGAAGAGAGGCGAAAAGCAAAGGAGAAAAGGAAAGATATAAGCATCTGAATGCAGAGTTCCAAAGAATAGCAAGGAGAGATAAGAAAGCCTTCCTCAATGATCAATGCAAAGAAGTAGAGGAAAAGAACAGAATGGGAAAGACTAGAGATCTCTTCAAGAAAATTAGAGATACCAAGGGAACATTTCATGCAAAGACGGGCTTGATAAAGGACAGAAATGGTATGGACCTAACAGAAGCAGAAGATACTAAGAAGAGGAGGCAAGAATACACAGAAGAACTGTACAAAAAAGATCTTCAAGACCAAGATAATCTAGATGGTGATCACTCATCTAGAGCCAGACATCCTGGAATGTGAAGTCAAGTGGGCCTTAGGAAGCATCACCACGAACAAAGCTAGTGGAGGTGATGGGATTCCAGGTGAGGTATTTCAAATCCTGAAAGATGATGCTGGGAAAGTGCTGCACTCAATATGCCAGCAAATTTGGACAACTCAGCAGTGGCCACAGGACTGGAAAAGGTCAGTTTTTATTCCAATCCCAAAGGCAATGCGAAAGAATGCTCAAACTACCACACAATTGCACTCATCTCACACGCTAGTAAAGTAAAGTAAAGTGCTCAAAATTCTCCAAGCCAGGCTTCAGCAATACGTGAACCGTGAACTTCCTGATGTTCAAGCTGGATGTAGAAAAGGCAGAGGAACCAGAGATCAAATTGGCAACATCCGCTGGATCATGGAAAAAGCAAGAGGGTTCCAGAAAAACATCTCTTTCTGCTTTATTGACTATGCCAAAGCCTTTTATTGTGTGGATCACAATAAACTGTGGAAAATTCTGAAAGAGATGGGCATACCAGACCACCTGACCTGCCTCTTGAGAAATCTGTATGCAGGTCAGGAAGCAACAGTTAGAACATGGACATGGAACAACAGACTGGTTCCAAATAGGAAAAGGAGTATGTCAAGGCTGTATATTGTCACCCTGCTTATTTAACTTCTATGCAGAGTACATCATGAGAAACGCTGGACTGCAAGAAACACAAGCTGGAATCAAGATTGTCAGGAGAAATATCAATAACTCAGATATGCAGATGATACCACCCTTATGGCAGAAAGTGAAGAGGAGCTAAAAAGCCTCTTGATGAAAGTGAAAGAAGAGAATGGAAAAGTTGGCTTAAAGCTCAACATTCAGAAAACGAAGATCATGGCATCTGGTCCCATCACTTCATGGGAAACAGATGGAGAAACAGTGGAAACAGTGTCAAACTTTATTTTGGGGGGCTCCAAAATCACTGCAGATGGTGACTGCAGCCATGAAATTAAAAGACACTTACTCCTTGGAAGGAAAGTTATGACCAACCTAGATAGCATATTGAAAAGCAGAGACATTACTTTGCCAACAAAGGTCCATCTAGTCAAGGCTGTGGTTTTTCCAGTAGTCATGTATGGATGTTAGAGTTGAACTGTGAAGAAAGCTGAGTGCAGAAGAATTGATGCTTTTCAATTCAAACAAGTATATATCATTTCTACTACCTTGAGATAGAAATGATATATACTTGAAGACTCTTGAGAATCCCTTGGACTGCACGGAGATCCAACCAGTCCATCCTAACGGAGATCAGTCCTGGGTGTTCATTGGAAGGACTGATGCTGAACCTGAAGCTCCAGTACTTTGGCCACCTCATGCAAAGAGCTGCCTCATTAGAAAAGACTGATGCTGGGAGGGATTGGGGGCAGGAGGAGAAGGGGACGACAGAGGATGAGATGGATGGATGGCATCAATGACTCGATGGACATGAGTCTGAGTGAACTCTGAGAGTTGGTGATGGACAGGGAGGCCTGGCGTGCTGTAGTTCATGGGGTCGCAAAGAGTTGGACACGACTGAGTGACTGAACTGAACTGAATTAGCTAAAGTAGCCACTTTCCATTTTCTAATAATAACTCCCTGCTTGCCTTTATATGGGTTATTCTACTTGTTTTTCTTGTCATGTTCTCCTGGCTAGCACTGCCAGTATAGTTTCAAGATTAAGAGCACTGGCTTTTGTGCCAGAGAGTTGGATTTCTCCCTGGTTTTGCTATCTCCAGCTGCTATTGTAGGATAAATTATTTTGCCTCCCCTGGACTTTGTTTCCTCACCTATGATGTGAGGATAATAGTGGTGCCTAAAGTGTTTGTCAGTGTCGAGGGAGATATAAACTACTTAACGTGATGACCATTAACTTTTAGCTATCCCTCCCGATTTTCTTTTTTTTTAATCTCTAATGACACAATTCTATTTCAAGGGTAGTAGAAATGATATATACTTGTTTGATTCCTGAGTAACTCAAATACCTTTAGTTTTTCCACATCAACAGGTATGTTAGCTATTGATTTGAAATTTTTTTTGTTAAAGAGGTACCGTTCCATTCCTTATTGACTAATAAAATCAGATATGGATATTAAATACAACCATATGTCTTTGAAAATTACCTATTGATCATTATGAGAATTGAGTTTGAAAATTTAGAGAATTTAGCAGGGAACAAAATGATTAAAAAAAAAAAAAATCCTGCCTCCACTGAGCTTACATTTAAGTGGAAGATAGGCAGACAAAACAGATGTAGGGCATCAAATGATGATAAATATTTTGGTGAAAAGCAAAACAGGGAGGAGGGGTTGTAGAACATCCTGGGGGTGGATGGTGGGGTATTGTAGTTTTAATTTGGTTGCAGAGAAGTAGATGGTAGGATGGATTAGCAGGATGGGAAGATTAACATTAGAGCAAAGACCTAAAGGCAGAAAGGAGTGAGTCATGTGATTATCCGGAGGAAAGATCCTCTGATGAGAGGAGACAGCAGATGCAAAGCATCCAAAGTCAAGTATGCCCGGCCTGTTTGAGAAAGAGCAAGAAGGCAGATACTGTTGCTTGAGAGGAGGAAGCAAGCCATAGAGTAGTAGAGGAGTCTTGTTAGGTAGTCACAGGCCTTAGACGTTTAACCTTTGAGCAATGGGGAGACCTTGCAGGGTTTTGACAAAGCAGAGCTTGATATGCCACAAAATCACTGGGCCCACAGTATCATAAACGCCTCAAGAGGGATAAGAGTGGAAGCTGGGAGACCAGCTGGGAGCAGAGGTCCCAGGCCTACCCTGAGACACTCCACATTGACGAGTCAGGAAGATCAGATGGATCCAGCGAAGGAGACTGAGAAGGAAGAACAGAGGACAAGGGTGGGAAAGTAGGCAGGCATGGTGTTCAGAGACGCAAGGTAAGGTCGGAGTGTTCAACTGAATTACATCACTTATGAGAATGACTGTCGACCGTTGAGTTTCACAATGTGGAGGTCATAGGAGACCTTGAGAGGTAGTTTTCAGGAATGTTGAGTGGGAAGTAGTAGTTAAAAGTTAAACTGATGAGGGTTCAAGAAAAGAGAGCCATCACTTTGCCGACCAAGGTCCATATAGTCAAACCTGTGGTTTTTCCAGTAGTCATGTATGGGTTGTGAGAGTGGGACCATAAAGAAAGCTGAGCTTTGAAGAATTGATGCTTTTGAACTGTGGTGATGGAGAAGACTCTTGAGAGTCCCTTGGACTGCAAGGAGATCAAACCAGTGCATCCTAAAGGAGATCAGTCCTGGGTGTTCATTGGAAGGACTGATGCAGAAGCTGAATCTCTGATACTTTGGCCAATGATGGGAGGAATTGATTCACTGGAAAAGACCCTGATGCTGGGAAAGGTTGAGGGCAAGAGGAGAAGGGGGCAACAGAGGATGAGATGGTTGGATGGCATCACTGACTGAGTCAACATGAGTTTGAGCAAACTGAGGGAGATATGAAGGATAGGGAAGCCTGGTGTGCTGCAGTTCAGGGTATCAAAAACAGGGAAGCTTGGTGTGCTGGGATCGCAAAGAGTTGGACACAACTTAGCAACTGAACAACAACAACAAGAAAAAATGGAAAAAAACATTGGGGCCTGCAAGTACCAGCAACTCTCAGGGTTTCTATATTTACATACATATGGTTAATGTCTTGTTTTGATTTTATAGGAAATGTACCACTCTACTTTTAAAAAGTCTTTATTTTTTTATACCATTATGTTGTCTACATTTCTCTGTAGTAGTTTTTGAAAAAGTGGTTTTTAAGGACTGTACAAAATTACTACTTTAAAAAAGTTAACCCCAGTGGATCCAGGGTAATTTGAAGGTAGGGATGGAATTGGCGTCCTAGGAAAAAACTTATTTAATTACAGATAGAGAGGGATTAGAAAATTAGCAGAGAAAAAGAGGCTGAATAACTTGGTTTACATGGAATACCAATCACCACCTACGTAGGCCACAGGCATCTTTCTGTTCTCCCGAAGGAGAGGAGACACTGAGGCCTCCCCGGTCCGATCTTAGAAGCCCAGGCAAAATTAGTAGGCTTGGTGAGTACCCACGTACCAGATGGGAATTCGGCCAGAAAATAGTAGGAGAGAAAAAGATGCTGAATAACTTGGTTTATGTGGGATACCAATAAAATTCCAAGACAAGGAATTTGCACCATCTACGTTGGGCCACCGGCGCCACTTGATTATCGGAAGGTGCCCCTCCTTGGGCTCCTTTTTGCGTGGAACTTAAAAGCCGGGGCAAGTAAGTAGACGTGGTGGGCACCCTCGCTCCAGATGGGAATTCAGCCAGAAAAACGGAGAGCAAGAAGGAAGCGACATGGGGGAATCAGTCTTTCCAGAAACTGATCCCCTTTCTTTATTTTTTAGGTTTGCTTATATACCTTTTGTTACACATAGGGATGAATACAGAGTCACGCGGGGGTCAGCAGTCCTGACCCTTGTCAAAATCAGGTGCTTCACATAAATGTATAAAAAACGGTCTTAGGGGTTTTACATCAGCTTCTGGCCATGAGGCCTGCTGACATTTTATGATCCTTTCTTTCTGATAACCAAAAAACTTATTTTTTCCAAGGGTGTTTTTTCTTAAACCAGGCACCACCCTCCAAATAAAGTTGCATTCCTATACGGTGAGGGTGTAGTGAGTTATAATCAAGAAAGGAATTTATTTAACCCGAGGTTAATATGATTAATCTTAAAGGTTAATACTTATTTCTCCTATATGCTAGTTATATTCATCATAAGGGCAGGGAATATGGAGATTTAGCAGCAAACATCAGCCCAACAAATGAAAACCCTTCACCAATGTTCCCCTTAAGATCTATTTAGTCTTAAGATAGTGATAGTTACATTTTTACATAGCAAGGACACAGTGATTTATAACAAAGTACAGTGATCTATAACAAAAGAGAAAATTCATTAACTCAAAAAGTCTAGTATTGCTAACATCAAAACTACTATATTTCCTTTTCTATATTCCAAATACATTGATTAATATATTCCCAGGTGCCTAAGGATAGGGAGGCCTGGCGGCAATCATTGACTCAACAATGAGAAAAGCCCTATGCTAATTAAGACTTTCAAGATACTCCAAGCTCTCTGTGCTGTTTATGGTTGAGAGGTAATAAACAATCATGTGCTTCCCTGGTGGCTCAGAAGTTAAAGCGTCTGTGTCCAATGTGGGAGACCTGGGTTCAATCCCTGGGTCAGGAAGATCCCCTGGAGAAGGAAATAGCAACCCACTCCAGTATTCTTGCCTGGATGGAGGAGCCTGGTAGGCTACAGTCCACGGGGTTGCAAAGATAGGACTGAGCGACTTAGCAACTTAGCAAACACTCATGTGCTTAGCAGGAGTATGGATAATCCTGTCACACAAGCTAGTCTGCCAGCAGAGAGGTTTGACCTGAGACACCCTTGTTACACCCAGGGCAGGGAATTAGCAGCAATTATTGGCACAACAAATGAAAAACCCTTCACCAATATAATTCCTAACCAACCCAATATACCAAATATTTCTAACTTCCCCAAAGAATTTGCCTTTAGTAAGTCTAAAACATCTCGTGCCTCTCACGGTTGGGAGGCTGTAAACAATCACATGTGCCTGGACGAACCTGTACAGGCAGGCTAGATAACCTTCAGAGGAGTTCCTAAGTTGAAACACTCTTGTCACTCCCAGGAATTTTTATTGACTTGGAGCTGTAAGTTAACTCCTTTTCCGAGAGAGGTAATGGGAGTTAGCCCCCTGTAAAGTCAGAGGTATAGGTGAGAGTATGAAACAGTAAAGTAGGTAGACTCTGGTTTTGGGGGTAGATGCTCAGGAACAGGGGGTTTCCTGAGGCTTGATCACGCCTTTGCGTATGCCAAGCCTCCTTCCTCATGACCTTTGCCATGGGTGGAGTTCCTCATGCTGGCTCCCGGCAATAGAAAATCTTGCTCAGATAGGATTGATAAATCTGGGAATTAAATAGGTTATGTGGTATTGGTGGTCCCTGGCGGTACAGAGTGGGATGGTGCAGCCTACATCTGTTCAACCCTGTAGTCATGTACACAGAGTTTCATGTAACTTGCTTATTCTATTGAGTCATTCAGGCTAGGAAAATTGTACCATCTTTGGTTCTTTTGGCTCCTTCATCTGGCAGTGAAATGTCACAGCCCTTGGTATGGTGGGACCAGCATTGGTCAGGTGTCGGGAGTCAGAAGTGTGGTCTCAGCACCACTATTGAGTATCAAGGTGGTACAACTCTTTGTGTAAAATGCTTCAACTTTTGACTTCAGTTTCCTTCTCTGAGAGATGGTGGTGGTGGATTGGATGAGTCCTCATCCTGAAATCTTTCGCAGTTCTGATCCTAACTGAATCTTGGGCGGATCCTCTTCTTTATGGTTTCTACTTAAACTCTCTGTTTTCTCTCTTGATATTTGAGCAGAAGTTAAAGATGTGGGGAAAGGAACACTTGCACTTTGGCCTGTGAAAATACTGATGAAAAGACTCCAATCAGACAGGTTTTTTAAAATGTAGTGTTCACTTTTGTAGAGGATTACTTTGGGTGTAGGGAGTCAGAGTATAATCACTACTTTGAGCTCCAGCTTAGCAGAACATATGTATCGAGTATCTTGGCTGGCTGCGTAGCCTGTCATCAGTTTCACTTTTAGTCTCAGCAGCATAATGGGAAAGGACTTTCACTTGAAGTGCAGTCATTGTGGCTACATTTCTACAGTATTTTCTTTCCTCATCTGGTTTCCTGATAAAATGGAGAATCAATTTTTTAGTGATTTTTTTTTTTTTACCTGACAGATGCAATTATCTGTTTTTTTCTTGCTATTAAATAAGAATGTGCTTGCCTCATTTTAGATTTGTAATTCATTCACTCATTAAGTTTTCAATTAGATAATAAAAGTTTAAGGTTTTGAAATCCCATAATCAATGAAGTAAAACTGGGAAAGGAAACAGAAAAAAGTAGCCATTTGTAAACAGGAAGAGCAATATTGTTGGCCACTGCATATTGACTCTTTCAGTTATTTCTGAATTTAAAAGGATATATTGAATTATTAAAATTTATACCATGATATAATTTGTGACAAATTAAAACATATCATACTTTCATTTTTGTTCTCAGATAGGCCATTTCATTATGACAAGGGAGTTGATAGTCTGATAACTATATAATGAAAAATAGTACTTTGGGTATACACTCACAAGCATACCCAGCTATATTGTGCCTTTGGAAATATCTCTTTAATTAAGCAAAAGCACCAAGAGGAAAGAAAATGTTAATTCAGTCTTCATCCTTTAAGCTTGCCTTACTTTTTGATATCTCACTTATATTTTCAGTTTCTTAATAAGACTGTGTCTTGGATGATTTAGAAACCTATGTGAATTTAGGCACAAAATATTAAGTGGAAAATATGTCATATTTATATGCTTTTTGTTAAATGTTACATTTTAAAATATTTTTCTTTTTTGTTTTTCGTTGTACTACAAGAGCTGAATGGAAGACAGAATAGCCTCATTATTGCAGGAGAATGTCTCTGTTCCCTGCAATGATTCCAAAAGCTCTTCCACACTTCATCAGTATTATTGTGATTCTTTGGCTGCAGGAATATTTGGCAGCTGTTGCACCCCACTGGCAAATCCTATTCATTCTTCTCTCCCATTCACCCATTGCCATTGGAGAATTGATTTCTCTCTCCTCTACTCTAACCTTTCCCAATTCATTTTGGATTGTTCAATGTGAAACATTTTAATTTCATATCATACAGCTATTCAGCTCACAATCCCTTTTTTAACCTGTCACCAGGGTAACAGCGTAGCATGCTTTCTTTTGGCAATCAAGTTTTTATTTCATATGCTTAATGTTGCATTAAATGTTTGCATTTTGTTTAACCCCCCTTAAATACTTTGAACTCAGGATATGTTTTATAGGATAGTAAAATCCTTGATTTTGGAACTGAAACTAAATCAACACTACCACTACATTCATAACAAAATTTTAAATGATTAGTTTACATAGTTCAAAAATTATTATTAAAAACCCAAGTGAGCCATTCCGTGTAAGGCAGTTTTCTGTAGGTGATGGAAGAATATTTGTATATACTTGTTCAGGCTTGTTTAAAAAAAAAAAAGATTTAAAGGTGGTTTAGAGAGGTTTATTAGTTAAGTAAAAATTTTAAACTAATGAAATTGGTGCAAATTGGAAAAGTAAGTTTTTTTGACATTTCATGATTTTTCAGTAAAAAAATTCTCTCTGTGTATTATAGTTAGTGGACATTGAAAATGCGTTGTGTTTATTTAGATCTTGATTCTTTGGTTTGAATAGGTTTGAATTTCTACTTATAGAGCTAGCTTTTCATCTTTATCCCAATAATAGTTTCAGTAAAATTTATTCTGTGAATAAGTTTTATGAAATTTGATATATTCTAAGAAATATAAAGAAATGTATAAGAAAAGGAAAGGCAGCAACTAGTAACCCATATTGTTTGAATGCATTTTTTCCAAAGATGTTAATATAGTAGCTGTTTAAAGTATCTTTTTCTTCCATTATTACACTCATTGAGGTTTTCATATTAATCAATAGGATAAACTCTGAATTAAGCTGCCTATTTTTTTTCTTTTAAACCACCTTTAAAAAATCTTTTTATGATTTAGTGCTTTTTTTAAATTTCTGGTTTCTCACAGTGTGTCAGACTGATTTCATACTCCAAATGTTCATTTGTAACTAACAACTCTGAATCTATATAACACTGGTTTAGATGACCAGTATCCTGACCATCTACTTTACAAAGGTCACTTAACTTTCATCAGAGTAAATTCCTGAGTATATATTTTAATGATGATAATTTTTTACCTTCAGAATTAGAGTTATTAGATTGTTTCAAAAATACCAAATGGTACTCCTTGTGTTAAGATGCTTAGGCTTAGAGTAATAATAAAATAGTTCCTGCACTTTAGGGAACTTATTGGCCTGGTGAGGGGAGAGAATCTCATTTGCAGGTGTGCCAATTTTCAATAAAAGGTTATATAAGACATTCAAATAAACTTGTAAGTGTGGCCCATTCACAGGATGAAAACTCAGTAGAAACTGCCCAAGAGGGGCCCAGACCCTGTACTCACTATGCAGTGACCTTAAATAACCTATTAAAAATATGTTTGAAGGATTGAAGGAAGTCCAGTGTGAGCAATTAAAGGAAATCATGGCAACCATATCTCACATAATAGAAAATATTAATAAAAAGATAGAAATCAGTACTTCCCTAGTGGCTAAGATTCCATCCTTCCAATCCAGGGGGCCTGGGTTTGACCTTTGGTCAGGAAACTGAGTCCTGCATGCCACAACAAAGAGTTTGCATGCCAGCTGAGCCCTGGCACAGCCAAATAAATAAATATATATATTTTTTTTAAAAGATAGAATTTTTTTTTAAGCAAATAAAAATTCTAGATATGAAAGTACAGTGCCCGCAGTGGGAAAATGAACTGGGGAATTCAATAATAGATTTGAGTGGTAGAAGAAACAATCAGCAGATTTGAAGATCTATCAATTGAGATTATCCAAAGTGAAGAACAGAAAGGAAACTGAAGAAGAATGACCAGAGCCTTGGAGATCTTTGGGACACCGAGATGTACTGGCATACATCTTGGCATACATGCCGAGAGTCCCAGAAGCAGAAAAGAAGAAAGATAAAGGAGCAGAAAGACTGTTTAAAGAAATCATAGCTGAAAACATCCCAGATTTGATGAAAAACATTAATCTGCACATTCAGTAAGCTTAACGAAGTCCAAGGTAGAATAAGCTCAAAAAGCTCAACAGTTGCACACATCACAGTCAAACTGTCAAAAACCAAAAAGAATCTTAAAAGCAGCATGAGAAAAGGGACTCATCATGTAAAAGAGATCCTCAATAAGATTAAGGGCTCCCACCTCATAAGATACCAAGGTGTCCAGAAGAGAATGGGATGGTATATATAAAGTGCTAAAGAATTAAAAATAAATGTCAACAAAGAATTTTGTATCCAGCAAAACTAACTTTTAAACATGAAGGAGACATTAAGACTTTTGAAACAAATAAGAGAAACCAAAGCTAGCAGACCTATATAAGAAAAAATATGAAAGGAAGTTTTTCAAGGTGAAATGAAAGTACATTTAACAGAAACTTAAATATGTATGAAGTAAAACGAGCACTGATTAAAGATTACTATGTCAGTAAATATAAAAGACAGTATAAATGTAGTTTTAGTCATATCTTTTCCCCTTTTTTCTTATTTAAAATAATTACATAATGTAATAATTTTAATTCTAAGTTTACAGGCATATCATATATACAAATATAATTTGTATGACAATAAGAAGGCAAATGGTAGAGAAAACAAAGCTATCAATTGCAGCAAATTTTCTATATGCTTTTGCAATTAAGTTAGCATTAATCCGGGCTTCCCTAGTGGCTCAGATGGTAAAGAATCTGTCTGCAGTGCAGGAGACACACTTACAATGCAAGAGACACATCCCTGGGTCAGGAAGATCCCTTGGAGAAGGGAATGACTACCCACTCCAGTATTCTTGCCTGGAGAGTCCTGTGGACAGAGGAGCCTGGCAGGCTGCAGTTTATGGGATCTCAGAGTCAGACATGACTGAATGACTAGCATTAATCCGTACTATAGTGTTTAAATATAAGGTGCAAGTTGTAATCCCTAAGGTAACCACTAAGAAAATAGCTTTAAAAAATAGTGTATGAACCATCAAGGGATTTAAAATGGTACACTGAAAAATATCTACTTAAAACAATAATGGAGGAGTAGAACAAAAAAGATACAAAAAGCAAAAAGTAAAATGGCAGATGTAAATCTTGCTTAATGAAGAAGTATATTTAATGTAAATGGAGTAAGCACACCAATCAAGGGCAGATATTAGTATAGTGGATAAAAAAATAAGATCACATATACTCTTTCTACAATAAATATTCTTTGACACAAAGACACAATAGGCTGAAGGTAAAAGGATAGAGTTATCAGACATACTATATTTGTAATACTAGTATAATTATAATTTTAAGACAGAAATTGTTACTGGAGACAGAGGGATATTTTATAATGATAGAACAGTCAATCCATGAGAAAGCTATAACAATTCTGAACATATATGTTACCTGATAATGCATTCCCCAAATATATGAAGCAAAACTGCAACAGTTGAAATGAGAAGTTAACAATTCACCAGTAATAGTTGGATAGAACTAGGCTTGATGAACAAGGAAGTAGAAGGCTTGTGTAACACTATAAACCAAATTAGAAGAATGGAAGATATCTATATAGAAGAATACATTCAACAGCAGAACATGCAGCTTCTCAAGTGCATGTATAACACTTTCCACGGTAAAGCATCTCATATGCCAGGCTATAGAACATGCCTTGGTACATGTAAAGGGAGTGAAATACACCAAGTATGTTCTCCAGACACGGTTGAATGAAATGAGAAGTCAACAAAAAAGGAAATTTGTGAAAGTCCCAAATTTGTGGAAGTTAAATAATTCACTCCTAAATAACAAATGGGATGAAGAAGAAATCACAAAGAAATTAGAAGAATATTTTGAAATTAAAACAAGATCAGAACATTAAAAAACATTATAAAATGCATCTAGTGGTTAGAGGGACGTTTAGAGCTGTAAACACATATTGAAAAAGAAGATCTCAGAACTTCCCTGGTGGTCCAGTGGCTAAGCCTCAGTGCTCCCAGTGCCAGGAGGCCTGGGTTCGATCCCTGGTCAAGGAACTAGATCCGCATGCCATAGCTAAGATCCAGTGCAGCAAAACAAATAAAATGAATTAAAAGAAGGTCTCATGTCAGTCACCTTATCTTCCATTTCAGGAAAATTGGAAAAGGAGAACAAACTAAACCCAAAACAAGCAGAGAAAAGAAAATACTAAACATTAGAGAGGAAATAAATCAAAAATAGAAAAACAGTAGAGATCAAGAAAAGCAGAATTTGGTCCTTAGGAAGATCACTGGAAATGACAAGCCTTTAGAGAGACTGGCCAAGAGAAAGACTCAGATTGTTAAATTAGTGATGAAATAAGTATTGTACATACTGACCTTATAAAAATTAAAAACATGATGAGGGAATAATGTGAATAATTATATGCCAACTTAGATAAAATGGAGAAATTTGTAGAAAGATGCAAGCTACCAACACTAACTTAAGAGAAAATAGAAAATTTGAATAGACCTGTGAGAGATTGAATTAATTCTCAAAAAATTTCCTAGAAAGAAGAGCCCAGGGATAATGGCTTCACTGGTGAATTCAGTGAAGTATTTAGAAAGAAATCAACTAATACTCATCTTCTATAAACTCTTCCAAAAAATACAAAAGAAGGATAAACTTTGCAACTCATTCTCCAAGGCCAGTATTATTACACCGTAACACCAAAACCAGATAAAGATGTTAGAAAAAAAGAAAACTAAAGACCAACCTCCCTCATATATTAATGCAGAAATCCTCAACAAAATACTAGCAAACTAAATTCATGAATATATAAAATGATTATGTACCATAACCAAGTGAGTTTTACCTTAGGTACACACAGTTGGCTTAACATCCAAAAATCATTCAGTGTGATAAATCATATTAATGATGGGCAGAATCCACAGACTTATTTCAAGAAATGCAGAAAAAACATTTGGAAAAATCAAGCAGCCTTTCATGATAAAACACTCAACCAATTAGGCATAGAAGGGAACTTCCTGAACCCAATGAAGGCCATCTATGAAAAATCCACGGCTAACATCATATCTATTGGCACACAATTGAATGTTTTCCTTTAAGGTCAGGAATAAGACATGAGTGTTTGTTGTTAGTTTTTCAGCATTTTCCTGGAGTTTCTGGCTTGGGCAGTTTGGCATGAAAAATTAAAGGTATCAAGATGGGGAAGAAATAAACCATCTCTAATTCTGGTGACATGTTCTTATATATAGAAAATCTTAAGGAATTCACACACACACAAAAAAAAAACCCTATTAGAATAATAAATAACTTTTGCAAGGTTGTGGAATATAAGAGTGGCATGTCAATAGAAGTGTTGTGAACCAAAAATAAAATTAACAATTTTATTTTACAGTAGCAGCAAAAGGAATGCAGTACTTAAGTGCAAATTTTTTAAAAAGTGTAAGATTGTATACTGAAAACTGTACAGAACAGTTGTTTAAATAAAGACAAATAAATGGATAAACATCCCACATTCATGGATCAGAAGACAAAATGATGATATACAGATTTGATGCCATCACTATTAAATCCCAGCTGTGTTTTTTGCAGAAATAATCACATTCCAAAATTTATGTGAAAGTGCAAGAGATTCAGCGTAACCGAAACAGTCTTGAAAAAGAACAACAAAATCGGGGCGGGGGGGGACACTCATACTTCCTGATTTTAAAACATAGTGCAAGGTTATAGTAATTAAGACAGCGTGGTACTGGCATAGGAATAAATGCATTGATCAGTGGAATAGAAGTCCAGAAATAAAACTGGATGTACATTCATCATAGAATTTCCACTGTTAAGATTAAGATATATTTATGCATAAGAAACGAAAACATAAGTCCTCAAAAAATACTTGTACAAAGAATATTTATAGTTGTTCATGAGAGCCCCAAAGTGGAAACCACAGAAAAGCCTGTCAATAAAGGGTGAACTCATTTAGTGTGCTTGCATGCAACAGAGCACTACTCAGCGGCCAAAAAAGAATGAACAAGTCAAGGTGAATGAACTTCAGAAACATTATTTTGGGTAAAAACCAAACACAGGAGTACATATTTTTTGAAGTTTATGGGGAGCTTTATAGTTGAACTGTTGTTGGGAAGGGGCAGATTTATTGGAAAGATAAATGATGGAACTTAAGATTTTTAAATTTCACTGTATTTAAATTGTATAGTATTGAATAGCAGGTTGTTGAAACAATAGAGGAGGGTTTCACATGTTACTGCACCAAACAAATCATGATAATGTTGATAGTGTCTCTTAATTAGCCTTTAATGTGCCGAGCACCTGTCTAATCATTTTACACCTTTTATCTCATTTAATCAACATGTGAATTAAATAGTCCTACTATTTTTGTCTTACTGATAAGGAAACTGATGCACAAGAAGTATAGTAACTTGTAGAGGTCATGTAACTTTAGAAAAATAATTTTACTAATTGGGTTCTTTTTTGACTGTGCTGGGTCTTTGTTGCCGTGAGGGCTTTTTCTCTAGCTGTGGCGAGTGGGGGCTGCTCTCTAGTTGCAGCGCATAGCCTTCTCATCCCAGTGGGTCCTCTTGCTGCACAGCACAGCTCTAGGACACACGGGCTTCAGTAGTTGAGGCACGTGGGCTCAGTAGTTGCGGCTCCTGGGCTCTAGAGCCCAGGCTCAATAGTGCTGGCACACGGGCTTAGCTGCTTCATGGCATGTGGGATCTTCCCAGATGAGAGATCGACCCCATGTCTCCTGCATTGGCAGGTGGATTCTTTTTCACTGAGCCACCAGAGAGGCCCAGGTCATGTAGTGATCAGTCAGACACTGCCAAGGTGATGGCTATGCACTACCAGCATTGTCTTCGTCACTAGTTGTACCTAGAGATCAGACTGAGAACCATAAAGCCTTATTGGTGAAAGAAAAAAATGTAGTTTGCATAATATTAAAATATACTTAAGATTATAGGTAATGTGGTTCATTTCTAGATTCAGGTGTCATTTGTGTAACTATTTGTATTGCTAATGCAACTAGACTTGGGGATATTCCCTAACTCCTTCTAGGCACGATTTTGTGATACACGTTCTCCTCCACAGTCTCCTATATTCTCACGTACACATTTTAAATTGCATACAGGCAGAGTTCTGTTCCTCTGCTATGACAAGTTCTAGCTTTGAAGAGGTTCTCTGAAAATGCTGCTTTTATCTTTCTTCTGCAGTGATGAACTTTAATGTTGGAGTGTTGTAAGTTCTCACATAATAAGGCTTAGATTTTTGTTTGGTTTGGCAGTAGACTTCTGTTTAAAATTCTTTTAATCTGTTCATTCCATGCTTTTTCATATTCATTCTGATGGCTGATGGCTCTGTGAAGAATTTTATGTGAATTTATTGCACTAATAGAACTTTTATTTGTGACTCTTCCTCCAACCCAACTTGCTAAAACTGGGCTTTTCAGCAAATTGTTGAATTTTTGTCTTCTTCGGTTTGCTTTCTTTCTTTTTTTTTTTTACCCCCCTGGACGAAATAAGACACAATTCATATGCTAGATCTAAAGTTTCATTAAAATTGCTTATGCCCTGTCTCAGGCATTTTAAGTGGGCCATCTGTCTAAACATCTCTCTCCTTTTTTTTTCTGATCATTTCCTCGACTTATTCATGAGCCATGGGAGGGCTCCTTTGTAGTCTCCATGTAACTGGTTCTGTCTACCCCCACTGAATACATCTATGTGCTTGCATAACATATCTTTTCACCGTGCTGGAAATTCTCTGAACTTGGTGCAGATGAATGGCCCACTTTTCTGAAGGCCTTTTTCTTCCTGCAAAGACTTGTATGCAGAAGCTGACCTCCGCGGCCGTGGAATGCCGCATATTATTCTTGATCATTTTACAGACCACCCACTGTGAAAGTTATGATGAAGGGTCGCGTAATGATTCTTTGAGCACTAACATTGTTTTAACTCAGTGTTTCAGCCCTAAATAGGTAATGGCACAATGGCAAACCAGCGTTTCTGAGTGTGTGATAGTATGGTTTTGAGATGCTTATGATCCTTGATAACAAAAGATGCTACTCATTATGTTTACACAAAACTTGCTGTAACAAATGACATGTAGTACTAACATGCTTGACTTAGTATTACTTGTACCTTTTTGAGTAAGAAATATTCCAGTAAATTTAAATGTTGTACCATTAACATTTGTGACAGTCAGCTGACAGCTTTTACCATGAAATATAGGATAATTTAGTTTTATTGAGCATACACATTCGTACTAGCAGATGCGAATCAAAGTGGACAGGTCTGGGTAAGAGCTGTTATTTGATTTGCTTTGTGAGTAGCTGTTTATATGAATTCCTTTTTACTGTTTTGTGTATTTGTTTTTGAAGTAGTAGCTTAAATGATATCAGCTTTCCAGTTACCTAATAAGTCGCCCAGATGAAATTTTTGATCAAATGTCAGTCTCTTTCACTAGACACATACATCAGGAAAGGAGACTGTTTTCTGCGTATCATTATTGTGATGACTTGAGTAAAGCTCTAAGACTCTGCCCTGCTCCACCTTGTTCATAAAGTCCTCTTTCAGACTGTTTTGAATTTCATGAAGAAATATAATTGTTTTTCTAAAATTTAAAATATAACTTTCAGTGATTATTACCATTATGAAGATGTTTGTGCTGGTGGAGTTAATATCAGTATTTTGAAGTAATTATTGTTAATGTGGTTCCAATAATTTTGCAGAAATAGAACACATATGCTTTCAGGTTGGTATGTATTACTATCTTTATAGTTTATAGTTACAGCTTATTTCCATTGAAGAACTTATTCGTATTTATATTGGGCCTGTATGCCCCCAAACCCATCCATTTTATTTAAAACCAAACAAAACTACCTTAAAACTTATTCAGAGCCAGAAGGAATCTTAACAAATTTTGTTTGTAGAAGAATGAACTCCTGTAAAGAGATTCCACTGTTTGACCCTGTGTTCTTGGTGTCTCAAGGTCTTGCTTTCACAGAGGAGCCTCTTTGCTACGTTGTTAGAGAACTGCTGCTTCAGGCATCGTATGTGAGCTCAGCAGCAGCAGCAGCCTCCCCTGTCACTTCACTGTCCCTGCTCTGATCCTTATTTTAAAGCATGGAAGTTTTGGCTCCAAAGGATCGGATGAGTTCCCTGTAACAATGCTAGTCGGATGAACATGCTGAGATGAGACCCGCAGCCTTTTAACTCGAAAGAGCCTCTGCATGCTCTGCAGGTCCCTGTCAGGGCAGGTTCCAACATGTATGAAACAGATGTGGATCCAAAGAAAACAACAGAAAAATAAATAGCAGCTAGATTCCAAAGAGCAGCAACAACGTCTCGCCACCATCTGTAAGGTTGCTTTCCTTGGGAAAACGTGTCCTGCTTTTGAACAGGATGCCAGGATGAGCAGCTTCCCAAGATGCCTCTGGAAACGGAGGCGCCACATTTACTGGAGGGAGTTACTGGGCCTCTGCATTGTGAAAAATTTTAAGCATAAAAAATACTTTGGCAGCTGATGCCAAGAACTGACTCATTGGAAAAGACCCTGATGCTGGGCAAGATTGAAGGCGGGAGGAGAAGGGCATGACAGAGGATGAGATGGTTGGATGGCATCGCCAACACGATGGATATGAGTTTGAGCACGCTCCAGGAGTTGGTGATGGACAGGGAAGCTTGGCGTGCTGCAGTCCATGGGGTCGCAAAGAGTTGGACATGACTGAGCATGCATACTCAGTCGTGTCCGACTCTTTGCGACCTCATGGACTGTAGCCCACCAGGCTTCTCTGCCCATGTGGATTCTCCAGGCAAGAAGACTGGAGTGGGTTACCATTTCCTTCTCCATAGGCCTAGAGGTGGGATAATATGAAATATTTATTATGAAATATTTCTAATAATAAAGAAAATGAAAACTTGCCTGCATTGTTTAATTTTATCCTCAACACACTGTGACCCAGACACTATTACTGTCTTAATATTATACATAAGGAAACAGACTTTTCTCGAGGTCACAGCTGCTTAATGACAGAGCTGGGTTTTCTTCTGCCTTCTCGAGTCACCGGATCCAGAGTTTTTAACCACTGCAGTTTGTTCTCCTGCTCCTGTCAGCTCAGCTCAGTTTGTTTTGTGAAGTAATTTAAGGCCCTGCCCCAGTCAGATATACAAGTCAGGGAATAGTCAAAAATAAATACAAAGAGTGGGGTCCTCTTTTATTTTAAGGAACTTGAATGATTGTTGGTTGATGAAGGTTTGAGTATGTGTGCTAAGTTGTTTCAGTCGTGTCCGACTCTTTGTGACCCCATGGACTGCAGCCCTCCAGACTCCTCTGTCCCTGGGATTCTCCAGGCAAGAATACTGAAGTGGGTTGCCATGCCCTCTTCCAGGGGATCTTCCCAACCAAGGGGTTGAACCCGTGTGCCTTGCATCTCCTGCATTGGCAGGTGGGTTCTTTACCACTAGCTCTGTTGAAGTTTATCTTGATGTAAAGTAGAAAACCACACAACAGTCCTGAGCAGGAGTCCAACTGTGGCAGATAGCAGATTCCAGAAAGCCAGGTCACATAGCAGTCTGTCATTGTGGTACTCCTTGGTGGCGGGGGATGGACGGGGGTGTTGACCTCATTTGAAGGTTCCAGGTGAGCATCGTGAGGTCACCCCCGTAGTCGCAGGCAGCCAAGTCGAGCCTGGGAGCTCAAGGCTCACTCTGCTTTGGCAGCTGGTGCTGTGTCCCTGGGGAGATGGGCCGTGTCTGTGAGGGGCTTGGCACCTAGTGGGTGCTCCTCTGATTCATGCTAACCTCCACCCTCAGCCCTCCCGCCCCAGCCTGCACTGGGGTTTGGGGACAGAAAAGTAAGGCATGATCTTGGGCTTCCCTGGTGGCTTAGAGGGTAAGCGATCCGCTTGCAATGCAGGAGACCTGGGTTCGATCCCTGGGTCAGAAAGATCCCCTGGAGAAGGAAATGGCACCCCACTCCAGTACTCTTGCCTGGAAAATCCCATGGACGGAGGAGCCTGGTAGGCTGCAGTCCATGGGGTCGCAAAGAGTCAGACACGACTGAGTGACTTCACTTTCACTTTTTACTTTCATGCATTGGAGAAGGAAATGGCAACCCACTCCAGTGTTCTTGCCTGAAGAATCCCAGGGACGGGGGAGCCTGGTGGGCTGCCGTCTGTGGGATCGCACAGAGTTGGACACGACTGAAGCGACTTAGCAGCAGCAGCAGCAGCAGCAGCAGTGTTAAAAACATTTCCTTCATCTCCAAAAAATAATTCAGTAAAGAGTGTGCTGAATCCAAATATTCACCTAAATTGTTAATCATCCTCCGTTAGACATTGTGACTAGAGGTGATTTGATTCTAGTCATAGTTTTTGTAGCTTTTTTTAAATTGACTACATAGAGACTCCTTTGAAATTCAGAGGATGTTAAAGTGTTGCCCTGCAACCTATTTTTAGAACTAAGACTTAAGGCAGAGTCTGAATACTACATGCTTAGTGCTTAGTCAATATAAATAATGTAAATATGCCTTACTTAAATGAGGTTAAGTCAGAAATCATTAAAATTTTGTTAGCTTAAAAAATTGGTAGAAACATTTGTATTCTGAAATGTTTGTTTGTCTTAGGCTGCTATGCTGGGAGCCAGCACGGGAGATCCCACCCATGACAAGGTCATGCAGGACTCTAGGGAATCCCTGGGCCACCCGACCCATGACAAGGTCACGCGGAAGAGTCCTGATGAGCAAGGCCTCAGGACTCGATGGACCCCCTGGACCTGCTCGAGCATCTACCCCTGAACCAGAATCTGTCTGTCTTATTTTATGTCTTTCACCAGCTCTTCTGACATTAGCAAGGGGCTGTCTCTGACCAAAAGAGTTAACTTAGGGCTCTAGCTGATAAATCTCCTGGGCATGAAAGGAGTGTTTCAAACCCTCTGTTAGCATTGTAGCTTACTTGGCAGGTTTATCCAGACTCTTGTAATATTGTTGAGCCTATGCTTACTGCCAAGTTCTCACATCCCTTATCCATTGTGTTCCTGGAAGTGCATATAGTCAGGATGTAGAAAAAACAAGTAATAGCCTTAGCATTAGCAACATTAGACTTTGAGTTAATAAGTTCTTTCTTTGCTGTAACCTGCTGAATCTTTGCTCCATAAAAATGTAACTCTGTACTTTAAGGGTGATGCAGGCTAAGAATTTAAAAGGAAACACTTTAAGGAAAAAATCATTGTTCTGGTGTTCTGGCTGACCAACCTTTATCAAAAGGAGGTCATGGAACATCAACAGGCCTCCGGAACAGAAGATGATGTACAGAGAATAAGACTCTTACAAGAAGGAACCTGATATTGATAAAAGTTATTACTGATGGAATGTTGAGTTGACTCTGCATTTTTCACCTTGCTGTATGTATAACTCAGGGTATAAAAGCCCCGAGAAGAATAAAGTAAACGGGCCTTGCTCACCGAAGAAGCTTGGTCACCCTGTGTTGTCTCTTTATCTCTTTATCTATCTATCTTCATTTGCCGATGTCGTCCATCCTGAGGATATCCCTGGACTCTGCTGAGGCTGGACCTTGGTACTGCTTGTCCCAATTTTTCTGGAGTGTGTACCATTAATCATCACAAGAAAAGACCTGTGTGCTAAGATTAGCATCATTGACGTTGTTTTCTCACCCAGACAAACAAACAACTGAAACAAAACACATGGACATAAGGCAGCTTTCGGAAATGATAGCTATGTTTTATTACCTTGATTGTGGTGAGATAACATGAGTGAATGAATGTGTCCAAACTCATCAAATTAAATACATGCGCAGTTGTTTGCATACAAATTTAACTCAAGCTGGAGAAATGAGACTAGTATTATAAGGTTTTAAAAACAGTCTAGAAAAGTAACCAAATACTGAAAACAAAATAATGCTTAAAGAAGGTTAAATTTTGAAGGAATGTAAAAATTAGGCAACTCAGATTCATAGAACAGATGATGGAACCACAATTTCCCCAGAATGACCGTTGCTGTCTTTGGAGTGTTTGTGTGTGCTATTTTTTACTTTTCATCTCTCTAGTTTGCATTTTAAACCTTTTTTCCAAGAATAGAACCTTTTGAAATGTTCTGGAATACAATGTTTGGCAGTTTTACTCTGCACACTTAATGTCAAAGGAAAATCAGTTTACTCAAAGAGAATAATATAAAATTATTAACTCTTATCTTTTCTTTCGACTTTAGAGTGCCTATTGTAAAACCACAAATGGCTAGCTGGGAGCTCTCAGTGAAACTGCATGACGAAATTCATACTGTTGTAGCATCCAAAAGTGGGCCAACATTCTCCGTGAGTTTTATTATTTTTTTAAATTTTTTACTATCTTGAAATTATCTATGAATATTTAAAATAATTTTAGCACATTCCATGAGTCTCATCTTTTGCATCTACAATATAGGAGTGTTTCTGCTTTCATCTTCTTTAGGAAGCTGAATGGAAATGAAAATTTTATCTCTTATGTTAATGAGGAAATGTACTCCCAGACTTAGCCACATTCTAAATCCACTTCCTGTTACCTGATTCACTTTTCTGTTGTAATTGAGAAGGAATACTTCCTCCTTTATTATAGAGAAGAGCATCTTTAATGATAATTCCAAATGTTTGATAGCTTTGTTTCTTTTAAGACAAGTAACTTAAAGCCTCATATAACATTTTCTTGAGATTTCATGTTGTTGGACATTCTTTATGCTGAATTTACCTTACAGTGACATTCTTTTTGTTTAGAAGACTTAAACCTCTTGAGTCATATCCATGAGAGGACTGCTTTAGTTTCAGTCTGGTCTGAACTGAACGGTGTTGCAGTAAGATTTATACTATGGTATGAATGACATGTTTCAATCCTGTGATTTAAAATTGCCAGAAAAATACCATAAAGAGTTACTATTTTATTATTTATTTATTTAGGCCATATGACTTGTGGGATATTAGTTCTCTGACCATGGATTGAATCTGGGCCCTGGCAGTGAAAGTGCTAAGTCCTAATCCCTGAACTGCCAGGGAATTCCCAGGAGTAACTATTTTAACTTGGGTCCTTTTTAACTTTCAGCATGAACCACAGAAGCTGCTGTATGGTTATATAGTTAGTATAATGAATATTATATGTTGATTTTATATATTATATATGTTAGTATAGTGAATATTGGGCTTCCCAGGTTGTACTAGTGGTAAAGAACCTGCCTACCAATGCAGGCGACTTGAGAGATGCAGGTTCAATCCCTGGGTTGGGAAGTTCCCCTGGAGGAGGGCATGGCAACCCACTGAAGTATTCTTGCCTGGAGAATTCCATGGACAGAGGAGCCTGGCGGTGGCAGTCCGTAGGGTCACAGAGAGTTGAACATGACTGAAATGACTTAGCACACATGCACATAATGAATATTAATCTACATTTCTCTTCTCATGGCTAAGTTGCACTGAGGTGTCATTTTACCAGGTGGGGGAGGAAATGACTTTTCATCAAAAAATTTAAACTGGATATGAAAATCAAAATAAGGTAATTTCATTGAAACAGTACTTAGAGAGGCTTGATATATATGGTAGATTCTTATCACAGGTGGAAAAAATACTTCAAGTAAGAAATAACGAGAATTCATTTAATCAGCAAATACTTATTGCATGTCTACTGTGTACTAGATAAGTGTAAGGCTGTTACACTGGAGAAGGTGACATTTTTATGTCACAAGTAAATGAGATTAATTCCTGAATTAAGGTTGGTCTCCTTGGTTGTCTTTCTTTTTCTTTTTTTTTATTGGAGTATAATTATTTTGCAGTGTTGTGTTAGTATTCTTGCTTGTCTTTAAGTTTTGTGATTCATCTATATGCTAGAATTGCTAAAGCATTTGTTACTAAAAGATATTTCACTCAACTGTCTTAAAATGAAAACTGTGATGGAGTTAAACCATGTTCTTATGATATGTTTTGTGATGAACTTATATGATTCTTTATATTTCTCCTATCTATATGATCATTTGAAAAATAGCTCTGTAAGTGGACACTTAACTGTGCATCAAATTGAGTAGCAAATTACATGTGTTGAATATTAAAAGATAATGTAGTATAGTATTTTCCTAGGGGAAGGTTAGCTTTGCAAAAATGTAGGCCTTAGCATAATTTTCCGTTCTGTACTGAGTCACTACTGAAGTGTTACTGTTAATCTGATACAGTGTTTTTCTAAGCAGTGCCTTGCCTTAATAAGAAAACTGCCCAGCTTATGTCTAAGAGTTGTTATTTCTCTGTGCTTGTTTCAGATTCCGTGTTGGAAAGCTATAGATCACTGGCACAGTTCAAGTGATATCTGTCGAGTTTTCATTGTAGAATTAACCTCGTTTTACTTTTCAGCTCATGATGTGTTAAAAAAAAAAACCCTCAAAATTAATACATTAAAAATTTCCCTGGAAAATATCCACTTTGATATATAGTATCAAAAACTACTTCCTGTATGTATTGGCTTAGCTACTATCAGAAGCATCAGGCATAATAAAAATTGAGTATTCCTGATAGTATATCCCTTTTTCCTGACCATATTTGGACTGAGCTTCATTTAGCATCAGTGTTATGAAAGGAGACAAGTTGAATAGTGTGCAGTAAGTAAAGATTTTAATAGTGGCGAGCTCCTGATTTTAGAGTCTCAGAAGGGAGAGTTATGACCATTTACTTGTTTTTCTGCCACATCAGTAGGAAGTTAGCTAAGAGGTGACAGTCTAGGTTAATGACACAACAGGTAATACAAATTTGTTTTCCTCACAGTAATGTGTTCATGTTTTCTGAAAGTCTTTTTTGAAAAGTCTACCATAATAGAGACTTTAAGTCTACCATAAAGACTTTTCTGAAAGTCTACCATAATAATGATGAAAAAGAAAGATGTGAAAAATATATATATCAATATTTAATGATATCATCTATGTAAGATTTTAAAATACACAAAGCAAAAACAATTCCATTTACAATAGCATCAAAAAGAGTAAGATACTTAGGAATAAACTTAAACATAGAGGACAAAGACTTGCACACTGGAAAATATAAAATGTTGCTGAAATAAATTAAAGAGGACACAAATAAATGGAAAGCCATCTCACGTTCATGGATTTGAAGACTTAATGTATGCTATAATGTCAGTATACTCAAAGCATATAGATTCAGTGTCATCCCTATCAAAATCCCAACAGAATTTTTGCAGAAATAGAAAAAAATCCAAAAATTCATATGGAATCTCAGGGATCCCCCAATAGTTAAAACAATGTTGAAAAAGAAGAACAAAGTTGGAGAACTCACACACTTCCTGATATCAGATTTTATTTTAAAACTGCAGTAATCAAAACAGCATGAACACCAGTAAGACAGACACACAGACCAAGAGAACAGAGGGCCCAGAAATAAACCCGTGGATAAGTAATCAAGTGGTTTTTGACAGGAGTGCTAAGACCATTGCATAAGGAAAGGACAGTCTTTTCAACAAATAGTACTGAGAAAAATTGGATATCCACATGCCAAAGAATGAAATTGGACCCTTATCTTACTCCTTATGCAAAAGGAGTTCAAAATGTATTAAAGACCTAAATGAAAAAGCTAGAGGTATAAAACTCTTAGGAGAAAATAGTCATTACATTGGACTTGATAATTTCTTGATTATGACATCAGAAGCATAGGCAACAAAAGAAAAATAGGTAAGTTAGACTCCGTCAACATTTATAACTTATGTGCACCAAAATCAGCGAAAAGGCAGTGCATGGAATGAGAGAAAATATTTGCATATGCAGGATATATTTGCATATTACTCAGAATATATAAAGTAACTCACAGAAGCAATCTGTTTTAAACATGGGCAAAGGACTTATTACAAAGTTTAAAATATCTACATTAGTAGATAAATAAAAGAATTATTAAGAAAGAGACAATTAGGCAGTATAATGGAGTGATTTGGACACTATGTTGTGATTGGTGTTAACAGCTGTATGCTCTTAGGAAATTAATTCCTCTAAATTTCAGTTTCCTCCTCTATCAAGTGGAGATAAAGTATAATGTCTTTTAATTGGATAGAATGAAATGACATCTCTAAAGAGCTTGGAATGTTGTCCAGAACAAATTAAATGTTGATTATTAGTAGTGCTAAAAGTACTACAATAAAAATCTAAATTATTACCAAAAATAAAGTGAAATAAATAAAAATGGGCGATGAACTTGAATAGACATTTCTTTAAAGAAGGTACACAGATGACCGATAAACATGTGAAAAGATGCTTGACATCACTAATTATCAAGGAATCACGAATCAAAACTATAATTGGAGGCCAATTCATAGCAGTTAGGATGGCTACTATCAAACAAACCTCCAGAAAATAGTAAATGTTGGCAAGTATGAATGAAATTGGAACCCTTGTGCACCCTTTATGCAGCTGCTGTGGAAAACAGTACTGTGGTTTATGTAAAAAGTTAAAAGTTGATAAGGTCCGGCAATTCCACTGCTAGCTGTTTATCCCAGACAGTTGAAAGCAGGATCTTGAAGAGATACTTGCATTCTCCTGTTTAGCAGTCTTAGTCACAATAGCCAAGAAGTGGAACCAACCCAAGGGTCCAGTGCCAAGTGAATAGATAAGCAAAATATATACATGAAAGGAAATATTATTTAACCTTTAAATGGAAGAAAATTCTGACACATTTTATCAGACTTCATATAAATTTGATACAGACCACTGCAAATTAGTATTTTAATGAAAAATTTTTCAGTAAGGAGGATGAAAATTTGCAGAAATAAAGCAAGCAGTGAAAAAGCAGTAAAAGATATTTTATGTATTATAGGTTTTTATTCTGACGCTGAATATATGTCAAAATGAATAGCATCATTAAGAAGAAAAGAACCTGATACGTACAAGGCTGAGATATTATTTAGCTTATTAAGGTGATAAACTCATATATGTAAAAAACAAATTTCTTTTATAGTATTTTCATGACTGCCTTCTGGATTCACAGGATGTTTCCCATTTCTCTTTTATTCTGCATAACGCAAAACTGGAAAACATTCATGTGTTGATGTTAAAAATAATGGACTTAAATTCATGTGGAAGAAAAATGTCAGAGTACTCTTGACATGATGAAAATTAGCTTGGGAATTTGGGCTTCCCAAGGATGTAAAAATGAACACTGTACATGCTCTAAAAAATCTTTTTTGCCCAGTATTTCATGTTAACTACTAATAAACTGTTCCCTGGGTGGCTAAGTGGTAAAGAATCCACCTGCCAGGGCAGGAGATGCAAGAGACATGGGTTTGATTCCTGGGTCAGTAAGATCTCCTGGTGCAGGAAATGGCAACCCACTCCAGTGTTCTTGCCTGGAAAATTCCCTGGGTGAAGTTATCTGGCAGGATACAGTCCGTGGGGTTGCAAAGAGTGGGACCCAACTGAGCACACACAGCACTAATAAACTAGAAAAAACTTGTGTTCCTAATGAATTAGAGATTCTTTGTTACAGTGAATGACTGATAGAAATTTCTCTATGGACCTTGTGAAATGCTTCTTAATAATAATCAGAATCCTTAGACTATTGAATTTTGTCATATCAGTGTAATTTTTATGTTAATGGTTATAAAGAAAAATCTAAATGATCTAAAATAACCTTAAATATTAAGATCAAGAAAAACAGCACTTTTTAATTTTTAATCTCTTTTCAGTTTATTTTCCTAAATGAGATTTTTTTTTTTTTTTTGCTTCTTATATACAGATCAAAACTTAACTTTTTGATAGGCATAAAACTTTGCTACAGTTTAAAATTGTGGTCACAATCCTTTCATTCTTTCGATTTCAACTAAGTTTTGTATTGATAAAATTTATACTAAAAGCTAAATGGCAAAGATTCATTTCTGGAACAGCAGCAAACTAACTATAATTGCTGAATATTATAAAAAAAACTGTTTACAGAATTATATGCTGTTGTATGTCAAAAATTCTACAAAAGCCATTAAGAAATGGCTACAAATAATACAACAGGTTTAGCAAGGGTACAGGAAACAAAATATATAAAGATCAGTAGTATTTCTACTCACTTTCAATGAGCACTCCAAAAATAAAATTATGAAAACAATTTCATTAACAAAAGCATCCAATGAATAAAATACTTAGGAGTAAATTTAGCAAAAGAAGTGCAATACCTGTACTGTGAAATCTTCAAGCTATTGAAAATTCATGAATCGAAGTGACTTAGTTCATGAATTGAGTGACTTAATATTATAAAGGACTTCCCTGGTGGCTCAGACGGTAAAGCATCTGTCTACAATGCGGGACACCTGGGTTCAATCCCTGGGTTGGGAAGATCCCCTGGAGAAGGAAATGGCAATCCACTTCAGTACTATTGCCTGGAAAATCCCATGGACAGAGGAGCCTGGTAGGCTACAGTCCATGGGGTTGCAAAGAGTCAGACACGACTGAGCGACTTCACTTTCAATATTATAAAGATGGCAGTACTTCCCAAATGGGTCTACAGATTAAATGTAATTTTTATCAGAATCTAAGCTTTATTTTAGTCAGAAATTGATGCTGACATTCAAGTGTATACTAATACTCAAATAGAAATGTAAAGAATCCAGAATAGACCATATAATTTTGAAAAAGAGAATAAAGTTGGAGAATTCACTTCCTCCTTTCAAAACTTATTATAAAATTGTCTTGAAATCAAGACTGTGCAGTATTTGCATAAAGAAACCTACAGATCGAGCAATAGAATAGAATTGAGAATCCAGAAGCAAGTCCATAATTGTATGGTCAAGTGATTTGTGACAGAGGCGCCAAAATTATTCAGTAGGAAAAGAATAACCTTTTTAACAAGTAGTGCTGGAACAATTAGGTATCCATGTATAAGAAGAATGAAGTTGGGTCCCTACCTAATATTGAATTAATATAACAAAATCCCACATGGATAAAAGATGTGAAGTATAAGAGGTAAAGCAATAAAACTCTCAGGAGAAGACATAGGAGTACATCTTTGTGACCTTGCATGTGGCATTGGTTTCTTAGATTTGACCCAAAAGCACAAGCATCAAAAAAAATTATTTTGATGCTTGTCAGAATTTAAAACATTGCTTCAAAAAATACTAGCAAGAAATTGAAAGGACAAACCACAGAATGGAAAAAAATATTTTCAAATAATACATCCAGCAAAGCACTTGCATTTAAAATGCATAAAGAACAGTTAATACTAAAGACAGTAATAAAACTTAATAATAAAGACAATATAGTATAAAAATAAGCAAAGAACCTAAACAGACATCTCTGAAAGAAAATGTCCAGTTATCAATAAGCAAATACACAGGTGTTCAGCATCCTTCATCATCAGGGATATGCAAATCTAAAGCACAGTGAGATGATGCCACGTCACACGTACCAGAATGGCTACAGTAAGCAAGTCAGATAATAACAAGTAGGGTTGAAGATGTAGAGAAATTGGCACCCTCACACACTGTTGGTGAGAATGTAAAATGATGCAACCAGTTTGGAAAACAAGCTGATATTTCCTCAAAAAGTTAAACATCTAGGTTATCCAGAACCTCAGTTCTATCATGAGTATTTTATCACGAATATTTAAGTATTTTTAGACTTACTTATATTTTTGTTACTGTGGTGGATGTATTTTACCTTTCAAATAATATTTCACATAATAATTTTTCCAAGTAATAGTTGCTGGGCTGCTGCCGCTGCTGCTAAGTCGCTTCAGTCGTGTCCGACTCTGTGCGACCTCATAGACAGCAGCCCACCAGGCTCCCCTGTCCCTAGGATTCTCCAGGCAAGAACACTGGAGTGGGTTGCCATTTCCTTCTCCAATGCATGAACGTGAAAAGTGAAAATGAAGTCGCTCAGTGGTGTCTGACACTTAGCGACCCCATGGACTGCAGCCTACCAGGCTCCTCCGTCCATGGGAGTTTCTAGGCAAGAGTACCAGAGTAGGGTGCCGTTTGTCAGCAACTAAAAGACAAATTAAATAGGAATATATATTTATTTACCCTGTCTACTAAACAATTTGGTAACATTGATATTCTTCAGCCTACTAATTCTATTTCTAGAAAGTCATTCCAAGGAAGCAGCGAAAAATTGCTAATATGAACATGGTATTGTGTTGGGAAGGAAAAGATGAATTCATGGCAGTTTCCCTCAGAGATAGCCAGGTAAGCAGTCTCACTTACAGTAAGGAGACTTGAAAGTGATTGAGATACAGTGATAAATGCTTTAATGAAGGTGCCTTCAACTAGTTAAATCCATGAGAAAGAAAGAAGAAAACAGTCATCTGCCTGGGGGAAAGGAAGGATGTAGGGGAAGATGCAAGTTTTCCTTGGCTGAGATGACTAATGAATAACCATTTAGAACATGGTTTTTGCATAAGGCAGGACTTGAGTCTAAATCACAGTGTAAGAAGGTGAGGAAAAGCATTGAGACTTACTGGCGTGGGAGAGCAAAGCTTGTGGAAAAATCAGAGACATCTTTTATAGATAATTTTGAGTTTTTATTATGGGAATATTTGCTTTCTTTATTGTTATTTTTCTATAAATAGTATAGAGGTTTTCTTGTCGTGTTCTAATTATATTGTTTTCTGATACTTATTTTAGCTTATTCAAAGGTATCTTCATGAAACAGCTGATTACTTTGAGCTGGTTAGTTTGTGCCTTGTCTCAAGCACTGTGTTAAACACTTGACCTATGTTCTAAATGAGATAGTGATAAACTGCAAGGTCAGTGTTATTAGCTTTAGTTGACAGAAGAGTTGGAAACTGACGTTCAGAAATACTAAAGCCGAAGTCACACAGGAACGTAGGATCCAAGATTAAACCTGTATCAATATGATTCCATGGCCTGTGAACTGGTACCTCTCTACATCTGACTTATAAAGTACTTCTGCTAGAGAAAATTCGGAGTAGTAGTAGCACCAACTTGGAAAATTAGCTGTGTTAGACTCTGGACACATCTTTGTTAATCTAAGGAATAATACACTTCTAGCCAGAACAGTTTTGTCACATGAAAATAGGAAGTTTCTTTGTATTAAATATTGAGCCTCAGGTCATTCCATTTAAAGGCAGCCCAGAAGGCACCACAAGAGCGAGAATAAATCATAGTATCACATAATGTACAGTTTCACAAAGTGTATAATTAGAGATACTGGTTAAGCCTAGTTTATCAGAAAGCATTTTCAGCATCTTACTACTCTTGTGGACGTTAACATATTTTTCAAGTTGTGTTAAAGTTTAAAGTACTGATTTTTCGTGGTAATTTTACAGTCTTATCCAAGCAAGTAGTAATTTTTAGAGCAACACAAGATTTGAAATACATAAGATATTGCATCTACAAGATTTTGTTTGTGCTTTTGTTTTGTTTTAAAAGATGTTTATGCTTGCATTTTGTTTTAATAATGTTCATTTTGGTTGATGTAAAATTGTCTCAACTTGAGATGCCTGTGGTGGAGGGAGGGGAATGTTTTGTAATAGTCATATTATTGAAATTACCACCCTATATTTTTCTTCTCAAAGGAAGAATATGGTGATGAGCATAAGAATAAAAAATAATAATTACATATGGATGCATAATAAGAAATAATTATATATGCACTGTGTGTGAGGTTTTTCTTTCTCTAGTATAGCCAACTCTTTCTCATTTTTTCTACCACTATGCATTTTGTTCTAGATTTCCTGACTAAGAAAACATTCCACCAGAGTTTGTTTTGATATTTAGAGAACATTTTGAAAATGTAGTTTTAAGTGGAGCTGAGTATTTTTTATGTAACATTTTTCAAAAAGATGAAGAATAATTAAAGGAACTTAGCACATACCAATACATAATCTTGTGTACAAATTAACCCTTTCTTCATGTTTTCAAATATTAATGAAAAGAATCTTTTTTTTTTTTTTTTAGTTTTACTAGTTTATTGCTACCAACCCATCTCCTTCCACCTTCCTCACGCATGTGTGCTCAATCACGTAACCCCATGGACTGCAGCCTGCCAGGCTTCTCTGTCCATGGACTTTTCCAGGCAAGTATACTGTAGTGGGTTGCCATTTCCTTCTCCAGGGAAAAGAATCTTAAGTACATCTTCAGTAAGAGTTTATACCTGCAGTTTACATCATAAGCTGGTTTTTATCTCACTTGCAGAGTAATGCTAAATAAGGTACTAGAATTTGTATAGGGACATGGTAAGAATCATGATTGTTCTTTAAAAAAATAATTTTCAAATACCCTCCTTAGGAAAAAAAAAAACATTATTATTGTATCTGTCTCTCTTCCTCTGTGTCAAAGAATATTTTATTTCTGAATGTAGGAGGGGGTCAAATAAACAAGATGGTAGAAAAATAAAGTCTGAAGAGTACATCATGCACAGCTTGATCTGTTTACTTTTAAATGCCACCTTGTTCAGTGGGTCTGGGACTGCACTTGTGAACCATAGGACTAGATTTCACAAAAAGATGAGGCTCCTGCCCATGTAATCTGGAAAATTGCTTGTCTAATGGGGTGCATAGCTGCACCTGTACCCTCCTGAGTGACTCAGTCCTGTTGTGCTCAAGAGTGAAGTAACTTGTTATGTGACTCAATGAAGGGGAAAAAGAAGTTATGAAAGCCAGCTACTTTGGAAATGAAAAGCTAAATGGTACTGGTTGTTATAACATTAAGGTTGGCAAATACTATTAAAACTCCAAGTGATTTTTGGTGTTACTGCCTGGTTTCAGCCACTTTCTGATAAATTTTGTTTGGAATCAAATTTTCAGTGTGGACACCAGATACTCAGGTTGAGTTCAGTTCAATTTTATAAGCACGTAGAGATAATCCATAGCAGTCCACTAGCCTTTTATGGGCACTGGTAAAAGTTCTATCACAAAAATTTATTGTAAGTCATTTTATTTATTTTGTCATGATACTGATGGCCTCTCAGACTTATTGTACATAAATAAACAGTGAAGAAAACAGTTGAGTGCCTTTGCTGAGTGACTCAACCATTAGATGAATTTCAGTATATTTGTAGCCACTCTACATTTATCATTTAGCTGTAATATAGTTTCATAGCCATTTATTGGATACTTCAAATGACATAGTTCCTGGAGAACCAATAGTAATCAAGAGAGATGATGTCTGACTCTGTAAAATTTGTCATCTGTAGAGGATGATGAGGACAAAGACTTTCCTTCAGCGTACATGAAGTGTTTAATATTGTGCTTGAGGAAGAGACTCTGATGCTGGGAGGGATAGGGGGCAGGAGGAGAAGGGGACGACAGAGGATGAGATGGCTGGATGGCATCACCGACTCGATGGACATGAGTTTGAGTAGACTCTGGGAGTTGGTGATGGACAGAGAGGCCTGGTGTGCTGCGATTCATGGGGTCACAAAGAGTCGGACACGACTGAGAAACTGAACTGAATGGAACTGAACTGAAACAAGGCACATATTCTATAGAATAGACCAAAGTAATCAGTTGTTTCATGAAGATACCTTTGAACAGGCTAAAATGATAATATATTAGAACGAGACAAGGAAATCTCTCTCTGTACTATTTAGATAAAGGCTGTGCCAGGTAGAACGAGTGATGATGCCAGGGAGCAGTGGATGCTATGGAGGCCACCTGGTGTGGGGCAGGGGTCTGACTTGGACATGCGGTGGCTGTGGGTGGACTTAGGAAGGAAATGAAGGCCAAACTGAGTCCTGTGGAAGTCCGCCTGGCGGGGGGAGAGGAGGGCGAGAGGTCAGAGTTTGAAAGCATACGTAAAAACTGTAAAAAGGGCTAAAAGATTATGCGATATGTCTGGGGAAATGGAAGAGTTGAAACGTGGAAAGCTTGTAGGGGACCTGGTGGCAGGGAGGGAAGGTAGTGAGAGGAGAGGTGTGAGGGTTGACACCAAGATGAAGTGAGCAGAGGCCCGATGATGCGAGGATGGGAGACGGAAGTCTTGCCACGTGTTCACATGGAGAGGAACAGCCCTGATCATCTCCCTGCAAGATACAAGCTGGGTTGAAAAAAACATTAATTTTTGTTAGAAAATTGCCTACTATACCTGTACTGTACTTTTGAAGAAACAAAACACTTTTATGAATAGGTTAAATACAGGATAGATACCCACTGCATATCCTGTTTGAAAAGTTTTGAAAATCGGTTGTTGTTCAGTCACTAAGTCGTGCCCGACTCTTTGTGTTAATGGTGTGGGTTTATCTGGAGAGCAGGGAGAACCAGAGAAGGCCTTCCTTCAGGAAACTGGATCAGAATTGCCTGTGAGAAAGAACACCCTTGGGCTACGCTGTGGAGAGTAGCTTGCAGGAGTGCAGGGTGAAGGAGACGTCTTAGGGTCCACTGAGGCACCATTGCAAATAGGAGGTACTAGTATCCTCAGCTCCGATTATTTTGGCAGTGAGAAAAAAGTACATCGACAGTAGAGAGACTTAAAATGTAGAGTTAGCTGCACAGCATTTGTTGAGTAGTAATAATATTCTGAGTTGTCTATTAATTCTAGCCCTCTCTTATCAGAGCAATTTAGAAGTATGTTTTAGAGAATACTATTGATGGATGGAGATTTCTAGAAAGTCTAAATTGTGTTTAAGTCAATAACTTGTGAGGATTAGTAGACTCTGTACCTTGGTCACTGTTACGATGAATAGATTTGTGTCGTCGTTCAGTCGCTCAGTCGTGTCTGACTCGTTGCGACCCCATGGACTGCGGTACACCAGGCTTCCCTGTCCTTCACCATCTCCCGGAATTTGTGTTGTATTTTCGGTGAACACGTGCTTGATGTCAGGATGTCAGATTCTTTTACTTCACTATTTCTAGTGAAGTTGAGAGCTTCTGTGGTTGATGGATACTGCTTTGCCTTTGGCATTGTTTTTACCTGGGGAAGCAGTAAGAGAGTCCAGGTCTCTTAAGTGGCCAATTAGTCACTTGCTATCATATGACAGGATTTAATTCCTTCATTGCATTTATCATAAACTTTAAGTATATACCTTCTGTTTTTCTTTTTCCATTTGACTAAGTTCCATCTCTTCACACTAAAATATCTTTATAAGGATGGGGACCTTGTCTTGGTGGTTATGCCTTGTACTTCTCAGGAAGTATTTGTTGAGAGAGAGGGATGGGAGGAGGGGAGGAAGGGCTGAAGAGGAGGAGAGGTGGAGAGAGAGCTTCCTGTACCATTTGAGATTAACTGGAACATTCTGCGAGTAACAGCTGCTCTAATACTGCAAGGACCTAAAACGCCCACAGTTTGTCTCTTACACGTTAAATGTCCTTTGTGCGTGTGCTGAGGCTCTTCCTGACCAGGAGGCTCGGGCTGCCATGCTGCTGGTCGCTCTGACCAAGGGAAAGAATGAGCATGGCGAGTCACGACTGGTTCTTGGAGCTTCAGCCAGCATCGCTCCTCTCATGTTCCATCCCATCGCAACAGCGGGTCGTATGACCATACCCCTCCTTTAAGGGATGGGAGATGGCAGTCTTACCATGTAACCACATGGAGAAGAACAGCCCTAACCACCCACCTCCTTGCAAGATACCAGTTGAGTTGAAAAGCATTCATTTTTGTTAAAAAGAAAGTTGCTTACTCTATACAGTAGTGTGCTTTTGAGGAAACAAAACACTTTTATGAATAGGTTATATGCAGGATAAATGTCTACTGCATACTCAGCACTGACAGGCAGGTTTTTGTTTTTGTTTTTTTTTTTTTTACCACTAGCACCACCTAGGGAGCCTAGTGGCTCAGATAGTAAAGAATCTGCCTGTAGTTCAGGAGGCCCGGTTTTGATCCCTGGTTTGGGAAGATCCCCTGGAGAAGGGAATGGCTGCCCACTGCAGTATTTTTGCCTGGAAAATTCCATGGACAGAAGCCTGGCAGGCTACAGTCCTTGGGGTTGCAAAGAGTCGGACACGACTAAGTGACTAACACTTGGGACACCCAAGATTGCTGGGTGATTAAAGAGAGCAAGGCTGGAAGCCCTGGGTCTCCTAATGGCTAGTCCTGCTCTTTATATTGAGCTCTCTGCAATGGAAAGAAACACTTAAATTTAGCATCCATGCAGGTGGTGTTAGTTTTATCTCTATAATATATTGGGAAAAAAATGAAAGTATTGAATTTCTCCTATTTGGGAGCTTTTTGCCTACTGTCACATCTAATACTCTTTCTTAAGAAAAAAAAATGATGCAGCTTAAAAAAGGGTGATTCCTCTGTATATGAGCTTCCCACAACCAATTACAGAAGGTTTGACAGGCTTGGGGAGATAGACACAGACACTAAGACGGCTTCATTCTGTTGGGATAATATTTCAAATTCTGAATATAACTTTTTTCCCTACCACTTTAGAGCCCAAATAATGGCTATTAAATGGGATATTTTGTCAAACCAATGAGGTTTTAAAGTTTTGTGCACCCTCTATGATCTTTTATTAACTACTCAAGAATCTTAATGGAACATCAAAATCCTGGTTTTATGTATCAAAAAGAAAGCAATAACCATGCAATCATGGTTAATTCATGTATTTTTTTTAACAACTTCCGCTCAGCACATATATGAAGCACTTTAAGTACTGATGCATCTCCTGTGTTATTTTTGAGATCTTGGAGAGGATCCACAAAACTATAGGATTGGAAGCTGGAAAGAAATTTCAGGTAGTGATAAGTAAACATTTCCTAACTCTGATTCTTCAGTAATGAAATAGTGTAAACTCTTAACATTCTTTTTATGGAGCTTTGTAGCCCATGAAAACAGCATTGTCATAGAGCCTCGATGTGCGTCATTTGTGACTGAAGGTTTTGATGTCTTTGCAAAAGGCAGACGGGTGCTTTCCTTTGAAATGTGTGAGGCGGTTTGAGATACAGCTCCTCAGATGGATTTAATTAGTCCTCCATAGGACTGGATGTCCGCTTGCTGCGGCTGAATTCTCATTTCATTCACCCATAACTAGAAACACCTCGCTTCAAACGGGTTTCTTCAAAGAAAGAGGGGTTTAGGGTTCTATGTTTTACTGCTTTTTGATGTCGGTTTCCCTTTAACTGAGAAGACCTTATGTTTATACAACTGTTATTATTAAGAAAACATAGCTTTCTTTGCGAGGGTCCTTTTGTCTCGGTGCCGGTTATTGGTGGAAGTCGAGACCTGTGGAATAGATCTTGCTCTGTGTGTGTGTTTGCATATTTGACTTCAGAGAGGCGTGAACTGAAAATGGGGCATAAGCTTGTGAAAAAAATTTCTCTAAACACGAAGTCTGAAAGCAGAATAATGCGAAAACCGGTACCAAATACATTAATAAGGCAGATGTTTGATTCAGAAGCTTCTAATATTAACCACAAAAGCAGAGCTAGTCACCTAACTAGAGTTTCCGTAACACACATAGTAATTGTAATTGTGATTTATTCTGCCTATAGTGTAAGCTCATGGTATGCTTTCAATAAATACGTTGAAAGAATGGAAAACATATACTCTTTGGTAAAATAATATATTTAAAAAAGTATTTGCTACTACTACTTTTAAAAATTATCCTTAAAACTTAACATTTCATTAGTAGAGCTACTTGAATTTCCCTTGAAAATAATGCCGTTCTCCAGTTAGTGTGTCTAAGGGTCTGGCATAGTTCATCATCTAGGTAGTTTTTTTCTCCCATGCCCATGATTCTAATTACATTTCAGGGGGTTGTGCTCTCTCCCAGAATCCCAGTCATTCTTTAGGATGAAAAGCTTCAGGGGGTTTGGGGGCTTTTCACTCACAGGCACAGGTTTGCATTCTCGAAAAGCTTCTCTTGCTCTAACATACTGATTTGTATAAAAATCCTAAAAGATATTCTTAAACTTCTTATTAATCTTTCCTTTCCTTGAAAAGACCAAGTTAATTTGGACTATTCAAGGTTAAAATTGTCCCAAAGCCACAGATCACACTGAAAAATACATATTAATATATCCCACAAATTCTTTTGGTGTCTTGTTTCAGTATTCCATCCAAGAATCTGTAGAATCTCAGGCTTATATTTCCGTTTTCTGGAAGTCATAGCTGATCTTTCCCATCTTATTTATCAGACTCAGTTCTTAACTGTGCCAGTTTCCAAAACTCAAAGGTCAGGCATGTTCCACCATTGAAGATATGAGAAAAAGGTAACACAAAGGCTTAAAAGAGTTTTAAAAAATACTTCGAACAGTGCTCACAATAAGTCAGAAAAAGATTTCCCTGGGAGGACCAACATACTGTGGGGAAATGATCTCTGTTCTCTATGTGTTTTTTTTGGTGACTATTTTGTGGGATTCCTGGTGTCAGGAGAACTGTGGACACGTGGTTCAAGAATGTTTTGTTACACATGTGTGAATAGAATGATTTTATTCAATTTTATGGATGAGATTTACTTCAGGAGTTCTTTTAATGGTTCTGAGTTTCGTACAGTGTTCTGTGGCTTCACAGCATTTAGTATCTCTTGAAAATGACCTAAAAATGTTGGTAGAAATAGAAAACCTCCAATACAAAGGACAGAACATTTGTGAATTATCTTGTATATACATTTGCAGGACAATATGTTAGGGAACCCTACTTCTAGTATTTGAAGTTAGTAAGTATCATATTACAGTGATCACATTTTCTGTTCTGCAGGCGGGGGTATTTTTACAAAAAGAAGCATCTATCACATGCATACGGGGACACAGGCAGTCGTATGCCCCCTCCCTTATCTTCAGTTGTAAAAATTAACTGTCTGCATTTACTAATAAGGTTTAGTTTGGGGCTCGGTAAGGGTGTAGTAGAGAAACAGTCATGTAACATTGTACTTGGAAAAAAAACCAAACAGTTTTTGAAGACAGATGGTCCTTAACCTTTGGAAAAGCCATTTAACTCCTCTGAGACACTGCAGTATTTTATATAGTATTTTATATAAATGCCAGTACAGAGGAGAATGTAAAGTCCTTGAGTCAAATGGACTTGAGTTTAAATACTAGTCCTGAGACTGCTGACTCAAACCAGCAGCAGTTACTTATCTTTTCTGAGTCTTCCTTTTCCTCATCTATAAAATGGGTAATAATCTTCAGTGCGTGTGTGCTAAGTCTCTTCAGTCATGTTCGACTCTTTCGCAGCCCCATGGACTATAGCCTGCCAGGCTCCTCTGTCCATGGGATTCTCCAGGCAAGAATAATGGAGTGGGTTGCCATTTCCTTCTCTAAGGATTCTTCTCAACCTAGGAATCAAACCTGAGTCTCTTGGGTCTTGTGCATTGGCAGGCGGATTCTTTACAGAGTTTTGTTAAAATCAGATAAGATAAAGTATTTAAAGTCTCTAGTATAGTGGCTGGCATGTAGTAGGTACTGAAGGAGCCATCTCCTTTCCCCCTTAAATAGAAACAATTCGCTTTTTGAAAGAATCTAACATAGCGTTTACTTTGCAAACAGTTCTTTTCCATTTTGTGAAAAATTCGTGGAAAGTTTAAACAGTAAGACTAAACCAAGAATGTGCACACATACCTTAGCGAGGTTTGTGGGTATCAATTCATATTCTAAGATTCTAAAATTCTTTGCCTAGAATGGTATTCTTCGTTTATTTTATGAAGCCCTTTTTGAGGCCACAATAGAATACCTGGAGAGTGTTAGAGATAATCTTTGCCTCTCGTGGTCCACGTTGGGCCGTGTTCTCTGTGAGTCTGATGAGCCGTCTACCGCGGTCCCCCACCCCCGCCTCTGGTGCCCTCGGGCCCTGCTGTGGTTTGAACACCCACTGGCTCTGCAGTTCCTCCTCCCCGACTCTGGGGCACACCTGCATGGTTTAGGTGCCCGGCTGACAGAATCCAGCTCTTCGGGGGGATCTGCCCTTCTTTCAAAGCCTTCCTCATATCCATGGATTGTTGTTCCATCACTCAGTCGTGTCCGACTCTGCGGTCTCATGGACTGCAGCACATCAGGCTTCCCTGTCCTTCACCATCTCCCTGGACATACTCTACCCATTCTGAAAAGCTCCATGGAATTACCGCACAATTATTATAGTGACCATGCTTCTCAGTAAAATATTGACCTTTGTTACTGTATTTTCCCTCCAAATGAATTTATCTACAACTATCTAAACTGGCTTGGTTGAGGTAATCAGATCAATCTGGGTTTGGATATGCTCCTTCACTAACTGTGGAACCATAAACCCTTATTTAAATTCTCTAACCTCAGATTTGGCATCTATAAAACGTGGTTAATAACATCCCCATTGCAGGCCTACTCTGAGGATTCAGTGAGTTTAATGTTTATTAAAATATCTGATACATGTTCGCCACTCAGTGCGTGTTCCCTTTCTTCAATTTAGGCTCATTTTTTCTGAACAAGGCTTCCCTGGTGGCTCAGATGTTAAAGAATCTGACTGCAATGCACGAGACCTGGGTTCAATCCCTGGGTTGGGAAGATCCCCTGGAGGAGGGCATGGCAACCCACTCTAGTATTCTTGCCTGGAGAATCCCATGGACAGAGGAGCCTGGCGGGCTACAGTCCATGGGGTTGCAAAGAGTCAGACACAACTGAGTGACTAACACACACTTTCTGAACAAGTGACAAAAGCTTAGCTGCAAACAAAACCAAGGGGCATTCATAATCTGGCTGTTACCATTGCTGGAGTTTCTAGTCTATTTCAATATTGTTTTCTTTTTTAAAGGCATTTTATCTCTAAGATAGAATTATAAAATAAACCATGCCACTTGTTTCTAACTCAGTGTTGAAATCTCACAAAGGTAGACATATTGCTTGAAATTTTAAGATTTAGTGCAAATGACTTTGAGTGCGCTTTGTGTGGGTGTTTTTGCTCTCAGCCCTATTGCCACGTCAGCGTGATGATGGGTTTATATTGCTCTTGCTTCATTTTGTTGCTTGGCTTTTTCTAAAACCGGGACTGTGTTTAGATGCGCAATGTATGGTTTCTTGTGGAGCAAGAGTAAGGAAACCAGCTGGAGATTAAACAGAGCACAATCCTCTTTGTAAGCAGCCATGGACAAACTTGTGAGAAACTACCAAATTCACCCAACTAGATAAAAAGTGCTTACGCTTAGCTTTCAGAATCTAATGATGACTACTTGAAAACTAGCTTCAGTGTTATCTCGGTTAATGATACAGGTCCAGCTCAATTAATAGGGGACTTGTGGTTGCTTATTGTTTTTATAGTTGTTTGAAATAAGGCTTAAAAGAATTTATGATTCTCTTTATAGGCAGCTACTGACAACACCAGTTAAGTGTGAGAGCAGTGGTAATTGGCAAAGTTGCTGGTGGTGGGTGTCATTTTCCGTTGGTTTAACTTATCAAAGACTGAAGAAAGATCTGTTTTGTTTCATTCCGCATACTGTACACTGATGGATGTTGCCACCCAAAGTTTAGCCTGTCAATAATAAATCAAGGCTTTCAGGTTTCGTCTGTTCTATTGGCTTTTAAATGATCATATATCCCCACGATGCCACATCACACATTGAGAACTTCAGCTCAGTGCAGAAAGGTTTCTTTTTGTTGTTGAGTTTAGCATACCAGCTTGAAGTTATGCTGCAGTACAAAAATTATACTAACTTGGGCTTCCCTTGTGGCTCAGCTGGTAGAGAATCACTTGCAGTGCAGTAGACCCTGGTTCAATTCCTGGGTGGGGAAGATCCCCTGGAGAAGGGGTAGGCTACCCATTCCAGTATTCTGGCCTGGAGAATTCCATGGACTGTATATTCATGGGGTCACTTAAGTTTAGCATACCAGCTTGGAGTTAAGCTGCAGTACAAGAAATACACTAACTTACCAGGAGGATATTCTTGCTTGCGCTCCATATGTATCATTTGCTTATTCAACCATGTAAAACTTCAACAAGGGGAGATAATTTTGCTTAAGATTTCTTGATTCCAATTGTTCTACTACTTGGCACTGGGTGGAAAAAGGGAAAAAAAATCATATTGAGAGCATTGTTCTGTTAATGAAGTTGCTTGTCCTTTTTTGTGCCAAATTTGGCAGGTAAAATTACCATTTATTCTGCTTGCTAGAGCTGGAGAATAGATTGTTGAGGAAAAGTAGCAATTTAAGTAATGACACTACATGGAATGTGCTCCGTTATATGCATCTCCCATACTTTTAGATATTGACATGCAATTTTTATTTCTCTTTAGTAATGCACTTTGCCTTTAACTACTATATTACTTCCAGTAGCTTTCATCAGCTACATATCATTTGCTTCAATTGTGAAATTTTAGAAAATACTGTGTTGTTATTAATTATAATAAGCCAGAGTGAAACATTTTGATCTGAGGATAGATTAATGATTGTAGTTAGTTCCTGACATTTCAGAGTTATTGCATGTTTGTAAATTTAGGGGCAGTTATTTAACATTTAAAAAATAGAGATGCAAAATTAATTAGTACGAAGATATATCTTAAGATCAAATTCTAGATGTTCATGACTTTTTCCATGTTAAATATACTTTAATCTTTTATATGTGCTTTAATCTTTGGCTTGCAAATTCTTAAAGAAACTTTAACCAAAAATCTGGTTCTAAAACTAAAGAATATGAGTAGGTGGTCTTTAAAAATTTGATCATGTGTTCAAATGAAATGCATGAATTTAGCCTGAGTGAAACTTTGAGGTAACTGTAAGTAATTCACCGAGTTTGTTGTAAATTACATTCTCCTTACTTAAAAAACTTCAGGCTTTTAAAAATTATTATTACTGCTATAGTTCACAATATAGTGGCTGAACCTTCCATATAAAAGAAGAAATTCCCTACAGAAGCTAGTATGTATAATATGTTTTCCTGAAAAAGCTGATTGGTGAATTTGTAGACTTGCAAATGTTAACATAAGAACAGTTAGCGTTTGGTGCTGGTGAAACTTGTAACCATCAGTCACTTCTTTCTGCCCACTAAACTAACTGGGTAGGCAGGTGCAAATGTTAAAAATCTAACATTGCAATTGACACTAATTGGCATAGTTGTTGGCAGTCTTATCAGAAAGCAAAGGGCTGAATGGTTGAATGGGTTTAGAGAACTTGAATGATAATAAGCATTTTTATATGCATCTCGAATTCCTTTTGTGACCCAGACTAACGGGAACACTTTATTGTGACCTTATCCTTCAGTGAATAGAAATTATAGGAAGCGTAATATGCCGTGTGCGTGTGTGATTACTGACTGTTTTCCAGGTAACCTTTTACAGCTCTCTGCTCCATTACCCACTTTCCACCTCCTCCCACCCGCCTTCCAGGGCTCAAAGAAACCAAAGTATATCTGTGGAATAGAAAAGAACTGTTATACTGAATAGGAAATTAGTTTTTGATTGATTTTTTTTTTTTGCCTAAAACTAGATGAGCGTCATCAATACTTTAGGCTAAACTTAATAAAGTGTATTAATTGAGTTTATGGATAAACTGAGAAGACTGGGATTTGCTTCTAAGTGTTCTTGGAGCAGGCGGGTGAATCAACAGGAATATAGATGAAACAAGATCAGTTTTGAGTGGGAAAGTTTTGAGCTTGAGTGATGGAACTGTAGAGGTTTATTAAGCTGTTCTGTCTTCTGCATATGTTTGAAATTTTCCACCACAGAAGGGTGCTTGTTTGTTGGTTGGTTTAATATGCTCAGTGACCTTACCCCCTGCTGTTAGAAGGTCTTCTATATTTGGTCAGATCCTTCCCAGTACCTGCTTTAAAATTTTTTCCCGATTCCTTTCATCAAAAATGACTTATCTAAAATCAGTGCTAATAACCTGATAAACGAATCTGTGTGCCCATGCACAAATGAGTTAATGTCTAGAGAGAGTGATTATAATAGGAGCTTTCTAAAGACACTTCCTTAATCGAAAGAAAGGACTCTGGGTGGAATTTTTAATCACTGGGGTGGGTCTTCTTGCCTGTTCTATGTGGGGACCACCCCTCACAGAAGTGTTAACAATTGTAGGATTGTGTAATGATTGATCTTAGCATTTTTGTGCTGGAGATAATGCTGTACTTTCCTTCAGCAGAAATAATTTCTGTAAAGAAGATGTTTTTCTTTAGGTGAGTTAGGAGAGGGTGTGACTCTTGTGTATCTTATCTTTGTTCCTGTAGGTGTTTCCATGTGTTTTTGGTCCCCTCTCTATCTGCAAATGATTTAGAATTACCTGTGTTGAAAAGTAGAGTTGAGTCTTATTTCCTTGAATCAAAGGTCCCTTTGCAAAGGAGTATCTAGGGAGAGATACTTGCTAGAGACTTCAGCTTGAAAATTAGGGGTTGAAAACAGTTACTGTAACTGCTCTTTCTGTCTTCTGTTTATTACATAGATGAGTAGTTTATGTAAATTTTGTACTCTGCTTCTAATCAAAGTCCCCTTGAGATCTATAATGACCAAGTAAACATAAACTTTGTGTAAAGTGTTTTAAACTGTTGATTCTTGACTAGTAAGAGGTAGAGAAGCCAAAATAAAATTTTAGACTATTACTTCTTTTCCCATGCTTTTGGGCTATCTGGAGAATTGATTTGGGTTACTCCTTATTTCAAAGTAGCATTGCTTGCAATATTTTAGATTTTTTAATAACTTTCTAAGAAATTAAAATATAAAAACAATTTCACTTTTTTTTTTTTTTTTTAGTTTGTAGCTCTGGAGGAATGAATGTTGTTTGCTCATTAATTTCCTATACCATTCTCAATCGTTCTCCATTCATCCCTCTCCTTGTTAGCTTTTCGTTTGGCCATGATGGGTGTATTGTGTCTGGTAACTGCTACCCAAACTGGTGTATTACATTAGCCCTGCCCTTTCTCAAGGCTCCTGGAAAAGGGCCAGGCTAATTCTCCTTTCCATTTGGGAGCATAGTTTTACAAATAAAAGAATGGTCTTACTTTGTTTGTAGTCATCAGAATTAAAAGGATTTATCTAACAATTTGAATGGATAATTTTATTTGGGTGGACATGAAAGTGAAACCCTAGAGATGGGATAGAATTTTAAGTAGCATTTTAAATTTGTTTTGAAATTCTGTCTGTCTCCAAATGAGCTATGTGAAACGTGCTTGGGTGTATATGCGTGAGTAAAGTTTGGAGTGTTCATCTCTGAAATACTAGATCCTTTGCAGATTTTGTTTCGTAAAAGGGTTAATGGAGTCCTTTATGTAGTTGGATAACTTTAATTTGCTATTATAAGCACATATGGATTTTAAAGTGCAAGAATTATCAATACTTTATAGGACATTATGACTAATCATATTTTTATTTAAAAGTTACTTTACTAGTTTTACCAAAAGCTGTCTTGGGTGTTTTGAATCAGAGCTGTATTGTCAATGGTCAAGAATCTAAAACAAAAGCCACTTATCTGTATGACATGTGTAACGGGTGGTTAAGCAAGTCATATGCTTTTATTTGCTTTATGTTGGGGATATTTAAGTTAAAAACGTAGTTTTGGGAGTTTTCCAGTAATTCTGTAATCATGAAAATAAAAAGATTTTCTATTTCACTGAATTAGATCATTTTTATTTTTAACAAATAAATATTAGTCTAGGACACTCCAGTCTTCACCATCAAAGCAGTGTGCTAACCTCGTCACGATCTCCATGAAGGAACAGGGCATTCAGGAGGCCTCATGGAGTGTTTTGGGAAGTGTTGGGATTAGTACACTAACAATTGTGACATAGGCGTAATGTGATAAGTGCATGGAAAAACAAAAATGCTATAGAAATTCAAAGAAAGGAAAGATGCTGTCTAGTTTGGCAGAGGATTAGAGATGATGTCGGTGGATTCAGGGAGAATGGAGCAGTAAGACAGGAGCAGACTGAGGAAATAAAGAGCTTATATCCTAGATAATGAGGAATGGATAGTAGATGTCTATTGGGCTGAGAAATGGAATGGACCTCATGCGAACAGTTGACTCATTGGAGAAGACTCTGATGCTGGGAGGGATTGGGGGCAGGAGGAGAAGGGGACGACCAAGGATGAGATGACTGGATGGCATCACGGACTCGATGGACGCAACTCTGAGTGAACTCCGGGAGTTGGTGATGGACAGGGAGGCCTAGTGTGCTGCGACTCATGGGGTCGCAAAGAGTCGGACACGACTGTGCGACTGAACTGAACTGTGGATAACAGTACAGAACAGCACATCACAGTGACAGCATATGGGAATTTAGAAGAGGGAAGACTTAAAACATTGCTGTGAAGTCCCGTAATCCACTTAGATCCTGGGGTGGTGAACCACCAGCTGAGGCAATGGGATTTTATTGGGGAATCATCTGTGCTAGCAAAGTACATATGAAAAGCAAAATAAATGCTAATAGGAATCAGGTGAAATTAAAAGGCTAAATAATGGAGGAAGTATTCATGGAAGAACAAGAAGGATGGAAGAACAAGCAAAAGTAGGTATGCTTGGAAACGGAAACAAATAGATTGAGAATAATCAATACTGTGGGAAGAGTATGTGGTGTCAGTAAATGGGACCACCCACTGCCAACAAATAGCATGTATTGAGGACTTACGTGACAGATACTGCTCTGAGTGCTTGACCTTTTTCCTCACAACCGCTCTGTGAGAATAGATCTGACATGTGAAGAAACAGGCACAAATAATTGGGTGACTTGTGGAGCTGAGGTTCAGACACAAGCATTCTGACTGTTGAGGCCAGTGCTACAGAGAAGACGCCGGATTCCACCACCATTCGGTAAACTTGGAGAAGTTAAGTCAGTTTCAATTGCTCGACATGTTAAGCTCCTCTACCTAGAGAGGTTCATTAAGCTGATATAATTTACAACAGTATCTACAGAGAATGACCCTTTTCAACACCAATCCAAAAGAAAGTACTACTATAATTAAACTGTGAGCAAAATAATGTAGGATTAAAAAAAAAAATCCAACTGAAATCCAACTTGTTACTGATGAATTAACGAGGCTATAATTAAACAGAAACTAGTCAACCTGGCTGATTGTAGATCTGTACCTAAACTTTGTTTTGGCATTTCACATCCTTTAAGATATATTTAATTACATTTCTAACACACTCATACTTAATGTAATCTTTTGTGACAGATTAACATTATGTCTAATTCCTCTTGATGTTGATGTTTTTGTCATTATTACACATATACTTGGAAAAGAAATAAGACTTTCAAGGTGATAAGGAATAAACTCATGGAAAATGGTGGTCTCTGTTTATTTGCAGAAAACAAGTTTTCTCATTTCCCTCTAGAAGGGCAGGAGAGGTATCATAACTGTGTTTTAAAATAATAAAGTATTTTAGTAAATAGAGGAACAGGATAAAGAAAACCTACTCTGTGTTGTATTAATATTTAAGACTATTATCAGTTCAGTGCAGTCGCTCAGTCATGTCCGACTCTTTGCGACCCCATGAATCGCAGCACGCCAGGCCTCCCTGTCCATCACCAACTCCCGGAGGTCACTCAGACTCACGTCCATCGAGTCTGTGATGCCATCCAGCCATCTCATCCTCTGTCGTCCCCTTCTCCTCTGCCCCCAATCCCGCCCAGCATCAGTCTTTTCCAATGAGTCAACTCTGCATGAGGTGCCCAAAGTACTGGAGTTTCAGCTTCAGCATCATTCCTTCCAAAGAAATCCCAGGGCTGATCTCCTTCAGAATGGACTGGTTGGATCTCCTTGCAGTCCAAGGGACTCTCAAGAGTTTTCTCCAACACCACAGTTCAAATGCATCAATTCTTCGGCGCTCAGCCTTCTTCACAGTCCAACTCTCACATCCATACGTGATCACAGGAAAAACCATAGCCTTGACTAGATGGATCTTTGTTGGCAAAGTAATGTCTCTGCTTTTGAATATGCTCTCTAGGTTGGTCATAACTTTTCTTCCAAGGAGTAAGCGTCTTTTAATTTCATGGCTGCAATCACCATCTGCAGTGATTTTGGAGCCCAGAAAAATAAAGTCTGACACTGTTTCCACTGTTTCCCCATCTATTTCCCATGAAGTGATGGGACCAGATGCCATGATCTTCGTTTTCTGAATGTTGAGCTTTAAGTCAACTTTTTCACTCTCCACTTTGACTTTCATCAAGAGGCTTTTTAGTTCATATTAAAATATTTAAAAATATTTATTATTATAATAGAATAAAAATGAGTTATTTTTCTCATAGTTTACTGGAGAAATAAATGTAGAGGTAAATAACTTAGCAAAGTTAATAGATATAAAAGATATGAAAAGTAGGACAGGGAAGCCTGGTATGCTGCAGTCCGTGGGGTCGCAGAGAGTTGGACATGACTTAGTGATTGAACAACAAATGTGAAAATTATGTGCTTTTTATTTTCAATATCCTAACTTCTGGAATTTTTTAAAAAGTATATTTGTATTTTATATAGCCAACAGCAGTTTATATGGAAGTCAGTGAACTGTGATAATGTTGGGTGGTGGTACTCTCCCACTTTAATCAACTGCATCACATATAGATTCCTTTGTTATTAGGGAGTATGGATGAACCTCACCTATTTGATACACATCTAATAATCATATTTTTGTAAGCAGTACTTAGGAGATAAAAGCCAAAAGAACCAGTAGCTACTTTGTCTATAGAACAGTTTTCTTTCAAGGTAAAATACATACTGAGTGACTAGTATGGTCAAACATTGTATCTCAGTATTTAGATTTACTTTGGTTACTTTTGCTTTTGACATGTGGATTTAAGTGATACACTCAGAAGAATTATAAGATAGTTGCTTCTATAACTTACACACTTTGTATGGTTCTGTAATTTCCCAACACATGAAATAAAAGGAAGAGAGGGTTGGGCTGGAGTATATGATTTCCAGGATCCTTTCCAGCGTAATAGTGAAATCAGAAAGCTGCAGCTCTTTTCCCACTTTTTTGTGCAGAGTGATTATTTTTAAGATTAACTCTGAAAGCCTATTAAAAGGGCAGGAACTAGTTATTCCTTTCTGAGAATTAGTTATGGCTTGATTAACAGGTCTTTCTCATCCTTCATATTGTTTCCAGAAATAGAATCAAGATACAAGATCAAAGTCTTTTTAAACTAGTGGAACACCTTGATTTTTATCTTCTATTTAACTTTGTGCTAATCAACTTAACATTTGATGACAAAAAGCGAATTTAGAATTTGTGTGTGTTTATGACAAATCACAAACACTTCTTATAGCCAGTATGGTCCCAAATTGTTATTATCTTTGGAAATGCTTTTTGGCAAATGTTTTGTTTTGTAGGCCTTACATTCCTAATGTTGAAAAAAACTGTTTAGCAGGTGCGTACTCCAATAGAAGCTGTAACTGTGTCATGAGGTATCTCGGAGGAAGTGCTTTTTTGTTTTTTAATCGTAAAGGATGTAAGTAATCTCTCTCATATGTCAGATTAGTTTAGGGTGTGTACTTTCTTTTTCCCTTATGATTACGTAGATAGGAAAATTGAATGTTCCAAACAACTCATGGAAAATATTCCACATCAACATTATCTGTACCACAGATTCAGTAAAATGCTTTTAATGGAATACTAAGGTACAGGTAGATTTGCTAAACATGAGAAAATGCTTTCTTAAAATAAGAAAGACATTGTTTTTGAGCTGCTGTTTTCAAGCATTGTAAATATTCTTACTATGAATAATTTTCAACTGAGCTGATCTCTTTGATTAAGCTGGGGAAAAGTTACCAGAAAAGAGTGTGTTGAGATGAATTTCATGAATTCCACCCACCATAGCCTTGCTATGGTTGATCCAAGTTGATAATGTCAGTGTTTTAAATAGAATGTAATCTTTAAATGATTACAGAACGTTGTGAAATATGGTATCTTTATACAGAAGATCACTGTGTTATATGTCTTTTTAAGAGTTTACAGTTTTCAAAGCAGGCAGGACCTCCACTGGGATATTCTAAGGTTGTTTTTATTTTCCCTTTATTTCTGATTTTGTAAAAGATCAGCTTTATGATTATTCTGCTTATGGTGAGGAGAACCGATTATATATATGGAAGCATATATGTGGGAAAGCTTGTGTCTCACAGTGGTCCAGGTGCGAGATGGTAGGTCATTTGGCTAAGATGGTAGTGGTGCAGATGGAGAGGAGGTGGGCAGTTTGAAAGCCTATTTAGTCATCTGTTAGCCTAAATATCCAGTCATCTGTTATCCTAAATCTCCTTCCTATGTTGTTCAACAGAAACTCTACTTGCTCTCTACCTTCTCCACTGTGCCTTTTGTACTCTTGCTTTGTCATCAACATACTCGCCTGGATTCTCAGCCATTTCTCTGAATGTTTCACTTCTCACTTGCCTGAACAGAGGGAAATCTGGCAGGAGAGTTAAACCTGGCTGGAGAGTTTCTCAGACAGTGTGCACCTTGGAGCTGGGAGCTGGGACTGGTTTTGTCCCGGTTTCATTCGAGACCACTGCTCTCCTCCCTCTTGTAAAACCGTTGTTCTTTGAAGCTCACATCGATGGTCTGCGTCACCACCTCCCCTTCCTCTTGTTAACCTTCACATTCCCTGCCCTGAGTCCCTCCCCTTGCAGCGGAAGACTAGCAGCCAGTTCAAGGTCTGTCTCTCTGCCTCAATACAACCATTAGTCCTTGTGTTTGCCCTTCATTCATGGGTCCACTCCTGTTTTTCTATCTATTTCTGCTTTATTGACTGTGCCAAAGTCTTTGACTATGTGGATCACAATAAACTGTGGAAAGTTCTGAAAGAGATGGGAATACCAGACCTCCTGACCTGCTTCTTGAGAAACCTGTATGCAGGTCAGGAAGCAACAATTAGAACTGGACATGGAACAACAGACTGGTTCCAAATAGGAAAAGGAGTACGTCAAGGCTGTATATTGTACTTATATGCAGAGTACATCATGAGAAAGGCTGGGCTGGAGGAAGCACAAGCTGGAATCAAGATTGCTGGGAGAACTATCAATAACCTCAGATATGCAGATGACACCACCCTATGGCAGAAAGTGAAAAAGAACTAAAAAGCCTCTTGATGAAAGTGAAGAGGAGAGTGAAAATGTTGGCTTAAAGCTCAACATTAAGAAAACGAAGATCGTGGCATCTGGTTCCATCACTTCATGGGAAATAGATGGGGAAACAGTGGAAACAGTGTCAGACTTTATTTTTTTGGGCTCCAAAATCACTGCAGATAGTGACTGCAGCCATGAAATTAAAAGACGCTTATTCCTTGGAAGGAAAGTTATGACCAACCTAGACAGCATATTAAAAAGCAGAGACATTACTTTGTCAACAAAGGTCTGTCTAGTCAAGGCTATGGTTTTTCCTGTGGTCATGTATGGATGTGAGAGTTGAACTGTGAAGAAAGCTGAGTGCAGAAGAATTGATGCATTTGAACTGTGGTGTTGGAGAAGACTCTTGAGAGTCCCTTGGACTGCAAGGAGATCCACCCAGTCCATCCTAAAGGAGATCAGCCCTGGGTGTTCATTGAAAGGACTGATGCTGAGGCTGAACTCCAATACTTTGGCCACCTGATGGTAGCCAAAGAGCTGACTCATTGGAAAAGACCCTGCTGCTGGGAAAGATAGAGGGCAGGAGGAGAAGGGGACAACAGAGGATGAGATGGTTGGATGGCATCACCGACTCAATGGACATGGGATTGGGTAGACTCTGGGAGTTGGTGATGGACAGGGAGGCCTGGCATGCTGCGGTTCATGTGGTTGGAAAGAGTCGGACACGACTGAGTGACTGAACCAAACAGAACTGATTGCTCTGTTGTCCAAAATGAAGTTTTAAAAGAACAGCTGCCATTTATTATGTGCTGTTCGTGAAAGATCTAAAGTAGGTGTTGATTGCATGAGGAATTAGGCAGTTACACTTCTCACTGAAAAAAGTTTTAATATATAAAATACATATACATATATAATTTCATACTAACGTAAAATTCAAAAAGTATGAGTGGATTGGCAGTGAAAATTATGCTTCCCTTCCTTTCCTGTTTCTCAGCCACTCTGATTCTCTTACACATCTTTCAAGTGATGTTCTCGGTGTTTAAAACACAAACTCGGCTGTCCAGTGGTTAAGACTCTGCACTTTCATTGCTGAGGACACAGGTTCAGTCCCTAGTCAGAGAACCAAGATTCATTCTACAAGCTGTTCACTGTGGCTGTAAAGTGAAAAAAAAAAAAAATCACACATTTAAAGTTTTTTTTTTTCTTAATTAATGATAGCATATTATATATAATATTCTGCATCTTCTTGGGGATGTTTTCTTATCTATGTACAGAGATGCCTCATTTTTAAAGAAGGTGTTGAGTTCTTATATGGTGCAGGTTATGTTTTAGGATACACTCTAAGGACAGGTTGGCTGAGTATAAAAGGAAAATGTTGGGAGGCAGCCTTTAATTTTTTAGCACTTCCACCACATTGCTCTGTGGTTGTCTGTATCAGTGCTGCTCTTGAGAAGTTTAGGCCAACCTGAATTTTTTCCTTGCTTGTGCATGACTTCTTATTTTTGCCTAAATATCCACCTAATTCCTTCTTTATTCTTAAAGATAAGCATCGATCTACAAATTTAATATTTTGTTCAGTTTGCAAAGCTTTACCCCATTATATCCTTTAATCTACACTTCTTTCTTCTTTCAGTGGCATGGGGTGGGCTGCACCACATGATTTGTGGAATCCTAGTTTCCTGACCAGGGATTGAACCTGGGCCCTCAGCAGTTAAAGTGTAGAGTTTTAACCACTGGATTGCCAGGGAATTCCCTATTCTTCTTTGCTTGTAGTACTTTTGAAGGAGAATTGGTATAGTCCTTGTCTTTTTTTTTAGTCACATTTATTCTATTTTTGGTGCTTCTTAACGTGGCTTTTATCTCTATAATGTTATTTTTCTCTTCATTTTTTTCCTGAGTTCTACCAGCTTGATTTTCATTTCCTTCTGTTGTTGTTTAATCTCTTCTTTGAACCTTTGTTTTTCTTCTTTGAGCTCATTTTTTTTTTTTTTTTCCAAAGAAGGGTCACGTTTCCTATGACTGTCTTTGAGACTTTGGAGAATTATTTATCTGAACTCTTCCTGTGTTTCTTTGAGGAGTTCTTGTGTTGAATGCTCTTAATTTACCTTTTTTTCCCTCAAAATTTTGGGGAAAATTCTGTGCAGAGATCCAATATTGATTGTTTTCTGATTATTATTTATGTTGCAGGGGTGTAGGTGGTTGGCTGTACGTATGGGTTGCTTGCAGCTTTTCCTTGTCAGGCCGGGTACCCTAACTCTGTCCCAGACCTGTCACTTCCTTTGCCCTCGATTTCATTTCCCCTCAGTTTTTGGCACTGAGATGACAGGGTGGTTCTTTATGCCAGGTTCTCAGTGTTGCACGAGTGAAATAAATGCCACTTACGCTCTGTGTCTCCTGCTTAGTCACCTCGGCTGAAAAATTACGTGTGAACAGTATGTTTGGCATAGTAACAAGGATTCTTCACGTCTGCCCCCACCTCTCTGTAGTGTTAAACTGTGGTTTAAAGAGACATTCCCTACCTCTGTATGGCTTCTACTTACATATAGCTTCCACTCATCTAATGACAGCATCAACAGAATCTGCATCCGCTGTTCAGAATTACGGTTCTTTGTCATTTGTTTGATGTTTGAAATCTGTTTGTTGCTTGGGGGCTGATGAGGTATATAATGGCTTTCGGCATGTTCTCATCCTCACTTAACATTTTCTCTTTGCTAGTTTAGGATTTGGAGCTGACCCTTCAGTTAGACTGCGAGCATGCACGTTCACACTCATTACTTCTCAGGTGTATGAGGAAGGATAGTTTCTTTATCACACATGAGCCCTCGTAGGGGGTGAGGGGGAAGAAAAGCTTGCTAATAAGCAGGGTCTTGGTCTCCCTTGGTTTGGCTAGCTCCTTTTAGGCACCGGAGTACTTAAGGTTTCTTCCCCCCTCTCCCCTCCTTCCACTGAGGCATGGAGTCTGGATGCATGTGAGAGGGCCCAGTGGGAATGTGGTCACACTGGCCTCATAACTGTGTAGGTGGGACAGAGAACTCAGACCCCCAGTGTTCCCACAGGGCTTTGCTGCAAGGACCTGGACCAGTGACGGCGGATCCTATTTGTCATGAAAGAGGCTTCTGCTACCTGTAACCCTGGTTACTGTTTGCCTTGAAGCCATATAATTTGTGGTCTTCCGTGACTGTCTTCTTGCAGTTAGCATGTTTTCAGTGTTCATCTGTATTGTAGCATGTACTAGTATTTCATTCATTTTAATTGCCAGGTATATAATATGCTGTTGTGTGGATATATCGCTTTTTATTCAGACATTCGTACAATCCATGGGGTTGCCAAGAGTCAGACATGACTGAAGCGGCCTAGCACACACACACACACACAAAACAGTGGTTTACTTCAGGGTGTAATAATCTGGCTCCTCCTTTAAAGTGATCTGAGTAGATGAGGTACTTTTCTCAATTCCCCTTCATGTGCCCCAAAGATGGTGATTGTGGTTTCATTGTGAGCCCTGTCTGACTTGAAATTAATATCAACTACAAATTTTAAATGATTATCATTCAAAAGCTTTCTTTGCAACATCTAACTTTCTCTTTTTAACAAACAAAACTTCTATAATTGATTGGTGAGCTTTCCTCAACTTTTAAATTTAGAATTATTTTAAAGCAATATTTCAGTTTTAGAAGACATTTTTAGCATTTACTATTTATAAAACTCTTACCTTTTGAGAGCTTCTTTTGGAAATCTTTTATTGCATAAGGAGATACTTAATTTGGGGGTGAGGACTGAATAGCATGATTTGAAGGATATTAGTGCTACTTTTGGAGAAGGCAGTGGCACCCCACTGCAGTACTCTTCCTTGGAAAATCCCATGGACGGAGGAGCGTGGTGGGCTGCAGTCCATGGGGTCGCTAAGAGTCGGACACGACTGAGCAACTTCACTTTCACTTTTCACTTTGATGCATTGGAGAAGAAAATGGCAACCCACTCCAGTGTTCTTGCCTGGAGAATCCCAGGGACGGGGGAGCCTGGTGGGCTGCCATCTATGGGGTCGCACAGAGTCGGACACGACTGAAGCGACTTAGCAGCAGCAGCAGTGCTACTTTAATCAAAACTGCAGCCTTTTCTGCTTCTTACATCTTTATCATGTAGTAGTTTAGTAGTAAGTAATATATGAGTAATATATGAGATGTTATTATCTGACCTTATTTTTAAAACTATTTTAAGGGTGAAAGTGAAGTTGCTCAGTCGTGTCCGACTCTTTGCGACCCCATGGACTGTAGCCTATCAGGGTCCTCTGTCCATGGGATTCTCCAGGCAAGAATACTGGAGTGGGTTGCCATTTCCTTCTCCAGGGGATCTTCCCAACCCAGGGATCAAACCCGGGTCTCCCGCATTGTGGGCGGACGCTTTACTGTCTGAGCCAAGAGACAGGGGAAGAGAGAAAATATTTATGACCCACCCTGACAAGCATATTGGTTCAGACTTTCATATGTTAACTTATTTACCACCCTCTCCGATAGCCATTTTTACTGTATTATGGTTTGGAAACTGAAGCTCAGAGAAGTTTAAAACAGCAATGTCAAGTGAGTCCCAAGCCAGTGTGATTCCAGAGCTGTTGTTTTTCTCTTGCCTATAATTGAATTCTATTGTGTGCAGAGAGGCCACTAAACCTGGAAGTTCAAGCCAGTGCGTGATGTATGTCCCACTGATACTTTATTACCTAGCCAGTAACCTGTCTTTGTTTTTAGACTTGATGACCACATTAGAGGGGAAATATATATACATAAATGGGCTTCCCATGTGGCTCAGCGGTAAAGAATCTGCCTGCCAATGCAGGAGATGCCAGTTCATTCCCTGGGTTGGGAAGATCCCCTGGAGAAGGAAGTGCAGCCCACTCTAAGTATACTTGCCTGATGAGTCCCATGGACAGAGAAGCCTGGCAGGCCAAAGTCCATGGGTTCACAAAGAGTCAGACGCAACTGAGCACACACTCAAATAACTATCCAAATGTGTAGGTAGGCACGTACTCTTCTAAACAGTACAAGTCTGTGTGTCTTTGATTTTAGTGAGTGTCTTTTAACAGAATTGATAGTGAAAGAATTGATAAGGATCATGTATATTTTCCCTTCCCTCTCGTATTAAGAATTAGGGAATGGGTGAGTGAAAAGGAAGAAATGAGGAATGATACTTTTAAGTTTAGCTTTGAGTTGTTTTTCCTTTCAATTGCTTTTACTTACTTGGCTATTAAAATGTTTCTGCTAAGAATATCTGCTTTAGAAGATTATGGGCTTTGGGGGATAACTCCATGAACAACAACTTGATGAAATTAGTCATTTATGATGGACAACAATATGACAGAAGTTTGCAAAGTTCAAATAGACTTTTAATATTCAACGCCAAAGAATTGTGCCTAATTAAAGCTTCTGTTTAATTAAGATAACAATGCATAGTCCTTCATTAAAATTAACACAGAAAAAGTTCTTTCTTGGTCCTTGGAGAGGATATTATATGCAAGCCCTGTTGTGTGGGTTGCAAAGTGTCACTGAAATTTATATGCATTACTTGTCTAATTGCGGTAAATGTAGCATGTCCAGATAGGTTTAGAGTTAGAAGGCTGTTTGTTACTTGCTGGAAATCACTCGAAACCTCAGTACCCAGAGGCAGCTGTGCCCAGGCCCTTCGCCTCTCCCCAGAGATGCCTGAGAAGACTCTGGTGGACCCTGTCTTTCATGGCGGGAGCAGTAAGCATGACAGGCTGTTTGGGGAGCCATCTGTTTAAGATGGCTGCTGCTTTGTATGCAGCAATGAACTTGAGATCAGCTCTCTGTCTTTCTTCATGGTAACAGTCTTCTTTGGTGTCACAACAGGTGGAAGTTGATGGGTCGAAACTAAATGTGACCAGCACGTGGAACCTGGCTTCACCCTTGTTGTCTGTCAACGTTGATGGCACTCAGAGGACGATACAGGTAAACGTTCTGATGAGTTACTTAGAGGGCCCCGTCAATATCCTTACCGGTGCCTGTGTCACTAATACTGACAGATACAGTAGGGAAAAGCTACATTTTATCCATCTCACGCATCTTATAGTTGAAAATTTTTTCTTGTTTTAGAGGATCTTGAGTTACATCCTGTCCTGAGGAATCAGCTTGTTCCTTTTCCAGGCAATCCAGGAAGGTTATATATTTTGGTATAAATAAAGCATCCTATGTGCTTCTCTAAAAGTATTAGAAGATGAGCAGTTTTCGTCACCATTTTGGGTTTTTAGTTGTAAAATATGACTTTGTTACTTCTCTTTCCTCTGTAATTGAAATTGTGGGGTATTAGATCAACAGAAACATGAGCTACTCAGGTTGACTTGCCATAGCACATGGGTGCCTTTGAAAAATTAAGTAATCTTAATTTGTTAACCCTTCTTTTCTCCCCCAGTATAAAATTTGTTGTTGCATTGAGGATATGCCTTGAAATCTAGCATTGATTGAATGTTCTTTGAAATCAATGTCCTGTATGTGAAAGTAGAAAATTATGAAAACAGATTCTGCGAAAATTCCTTTACCTCACCACATAGTTGAGGTCCAGGAAAAACAAAACAGAATAGCACAGAACATGTGGCTCTCACGTGCAAATAAAAATTGTAAGCCCTCCATGGCATTAAAAATGCTCATTTTTTTTTCTTTTCTATGAAAATGTTTTTACACTCTCTTAACTTGATTTTACACAGGAAACTGATTTTTTTTTTAAACCTAGAGAAATCAAGAAAGTCACAGATAAAGATTATGTACCCCAGATTCATACATACTTCTATTAGAAACTGTGGTGCAGGGGATTCTAGAATCTCAATAAATATTAATAACTAAACTCATTTTCAAGCTTCTATTTTATTACCTTTGTCGTTGCAAGAAGCAGTGAACTCTCAGTAATGAGCCCTCTATTTAGACTTTGGTTTTTTGACTTGCCCTGGTATGTTTTGTCTCTCTTATATTTTCTTTCATCTTCTAAGTATGGGGTTAAACACTAAGAGACCCTTGGAAAAATTTCACTGCATAATTTCCTATCAGGGACATCCAGTTATTCTGTCTTCAGAACACATGGTTTTGTTGCCCCTGTTTATGTGAATAGAATATGCTCTGCCCTGGATGTGCAGTGGCTGACATTCATGTGCTTTGTTCTGGGGGACGTGGTACATGACCTCTTGGTAGTGAGGAGAGAGATACAGAGTCCTGCTCTCCACATCTTTGCATCATGTTATTTTCAGTGTTCTTCTCAATGACTGTGCACAGGGGTGTCTTACCAGCATTTTTACATGCAAAGTTTGAAATAAGCCCCAGAAATATTTTCGCAAGCATAGGGATAATGTGCATTAAATCTCTTTTCATTCTTCATAAGTGCTTTGTTTAAAAAAGAAGTGTTAATGTGAAATAAATGGCCCTCAAGGCAGACCCCTTGACTCTTTGGAGAAGGTTATTGCTTCTAGTTAAGTGCTCCATCATTGGGAAAAAAAGTAAACTTGGAGAGGTGAGTGGTAAACTGGGGGGAAAAAAAGTCACTTACCTAGTAAAAGATAAGGAAAATTTTTCCTCATCAGAATAGATGAGTTTTACTTCCTTTCTGTGGGCGTTAGTACTCAGTGTTGACTCTCTTTTATCTCTAAAATATAATGTGTTCCTGTGAAATTAATAATAATTATAGTAATAAATAGCGCTTAATGGGTATAAGGTACAGTTCTAAGCATAGCACATTATATTAAGTCATTTCCTTTTCACAAGAACTACATGAAGCAGGTGCTTGTATTTATACTTTGGTAAATGAAGTAACTGAGGCCCAGAGAAAGTAAATGACTCGCTGAGTGTCACACAGCTCTTGGGAAATAGGGCCAGCATTGAAATCCAAGCAGCCTTCTGTAGGATCTGTGCCGAGACAAGCTACAGAACCTCCCTGGGATGGCAGTGCCAGGGAGGAGCTGAGCAGAAATTTGAGCCCTGGCCCCGGGGCCCCAGGATGTGCGCCTCTAACCACTGCTGCGCAGTGCTTTTCGTTCTCCTATGGAGCTCTGCAGAGATTAATTCCTCTCTCATTCATGCTTTAAACCAGTGCTGCTCAGACTTTGGGGTGCTTTGGAATCAAGAGGAAGGTTAACACTTCTTTGTAAAACTCAAGTGGTTGGACCCCCTGTAGAGTTTATTCTCATGTAGTAGGGGTGGGTGAGGCATGCCTTTCTGAGTTCCTAGGTCATGTTCATGCTGCAGGGGCCACAGTGTGAGAACCACTGCCTTAAATAAACCTTTATCCTGTAGTCATGTACAGATGTGAGAACTGGACCATAAAGAAGGCTGAGTGCCAAAGAATTGATGCTTTTGAACTGCAGTGTTGGAGAAGACTTGAGAGTCTTCTAAACTGAAGAGCCTCTTGATGAGGGTAAAAAAGGAGAGTGAAAAAGCTGGCTTAAAATTGAACATTTGAAAAACTAAGATCATGGCATTCCAGTCCTGTCACTTCGTGGCAAATAGATTGGAAAACAATGGAAACAGTGACAGACTTTATTTCCTTGGGCTCCAAAATCACTGCAGATGGTGACTGCAGCCATGATATTAAAAGACACTTGCTCCTTGGAAGAAAAGCTATTACCAATCTAGACAGCATATTAAAAAGCAGAGACGTTACTTTGCCAATAGAGGTCCATCTAGTCAAAGCTATGGTTTTTCCAGTAGTCATGTATGGATGGGAGAGTTGAACCATAAAGAAAGCTGAGCACCAAAGATTTGATGCTTTTGAACTGTAGTGTTGGAGAAGACTCTTGAGAGTGTTGGACTGCAAGGATATCAAACCAGTCAATTCTAAAGAAATCAACCCAAATATTGATTGGAAGGACTGATGATGAAGCTCCAATATGATGTAAAGAGTCGACTCAATGGAAAAGACCCTGATGCTGGGAAAGATTGAGGGCAGGAGGAGAAGGGGATGACAGAGGATGAGATGGTTGGATGGCATCATTGACTCAAAGGACATGAGTTTGAGCAAACTCTTGGAGACAGTAAAGGACAGGGAAGCCTGGCGTGCCTCAGTCCATGGGGTCTCAAAGAGTCAGACAGAACTGAGCAACCAAACAACAATCAGAGATTAAGCTCATAGTGATGAGCAAAGTAACTAAGTAGGAACCGAGGGGTTTGAAGCCTTGTGACTTACATAGTAGAGATTCTGCTTCCTTCGGAGGCCAGTGGGGCCCATGGAAGAGCTTTAGCTAAGAAGGTGATGATGTGAACAGAATTGGAGTTCAGAAAGAGCGTTTTTTGTGGTAGCTGCTGCTGCTGCTTTTGCAAAGTTATTTCAGTCGTGTTCGACTGTGCGACCCCAGAGACAGCAGCCCACCAGGCTCCTCTGTCCCTGGGATTCTCCAGGCAAGAATACTGGAGTGGGTTGCCATTACCTTCTCCAGGGGATCTTCCTGATCCAGGGATCGGACCCAGGTCTCCTGCATCCCAGGCAGATTCTTTACCGTCTGAGCCATCAGGATATTTAGATACAGATTAAAACAACAAGCAATGTATTATTTAGTTACGTGGGTTCTTAGACCTGGTATCAATGGCGCCGCACTGTCTAGGCTTCCCTGAGCTGCTTTCTCCTCCACTGTCACATTTGTAGTTTGGTCTGTGTTAGTGACTGTAGTTTATTTCCATGCTATATGTTACTAAGTTATGTTAATACACCACAGTTTGTTTATTCTTTCTCCGCTAGAGAGACATTTGTGTTATTTATTTTGTTAACACAAACAATGCTTCTGTGACCATTTTTTTTTACTGCACATTTCCTCTTGAAATAACTGTTTCTTCAAGGAATATACCAGTAGAATGTCTGGGTTTAGGGACTAAGTATCCTTAATCTTACATGGTGATGCCAAATGGTTTTTCCTGTGTGGGTGTACCAATTTACATGCTACCAGTAGTGATGGAGATGATGATATTAGCACTATGAATAATGAGCTAACACTTTTGTTTACTTTCCATGCCAGGCACTGACTCTTCTAAACACTTCTTTAGTTTATTTAATTCTCACAGCAGTTCAGTGAAGTATGTGTTGTTTCTCATGTTGCAGCTGGAGAAACTGAGGCTTGTAGAGGCTCAATTGCTGGCCCAGGGCATTCTGCTAGTAAATGGAAGAGCCAGAATTCAAACACAGGAATCTGTGCCCTTAACAATTGTCCTTCATGTCGTGTGACCCCTTGATATCCAGGTGACTTGAGTTTTTCCTGACTGAGGGATTTAAATAGTACCGCTGTGGTTTGAACGTGTACTGTATTCCCTGGTGAGGCCCTGGTGGCTCAGATGTAAAGCGTCTGCCCGCGATGCGGAGACCTGGGTTCAATCCCTGGGTCAGGCAGATCCCCTGGGAAAGGCAGTGGTAACCCCACTCCAGTACTCTGCCTGGAAAATCCCAGGGACAGAGGAGCCTGGTGGGCTACAGTCCATGGGGTCGCAAAGAGTCGGACACGACTGAACAACTTCACTTTCATATTCCCTGATTAGCAACAGCATTTTTAAAATACTTTTATTGACAGTCCGGTTTTCTCTTCTGCAGAATACCTGTTCATGGCTTTTGCTCTTTTTTTTTGATAAAAAGTTTTATTTATTTTTTGTTTCCTGGCTGTGCTGGATCTTTCTTTCTGCTTGTGGGCTTTCTCTAGTTGTGGCGAGCGGTGGCGCCTCTTAGTTGCATGTGTGGGCTTCTCACTGCGGGGCCTTCTCTTGCCGTGGAGCACAGGCTCTGGGCTCACGGGCTTCAGTGGTCGCATCTCCCAGGCTCTGGAGCTCAGGCTCAGGCGTTGAGGCCCATGGGCTCCGCGGCATGTGGGGTCTTCCTAGAGCAGGAATTGAACCTGTGTCCCTTGCATTGGCCTGCAGATTCTTAACCACTGGACCGCCAGGGATGCCTCGCCCATTTTTTCATTTGACTGTCTTTTTCTTACTGGTTCACAGAAGTTCTTCCACGTTTGTGTGCCCTGAGCCCCACTGTCACTTATTTGTGTTACAAGCAACTTCTCCCAGTTTGTCGCTTGTGATTTTTTACCTTTTCAAGTTCTACAAGTAAAGTTCTGAATCTGAGGTTTACCGTGAGAATTTTCGATCTTCTCCTTTATGGTCTGTGTATTTTGTATTTATTTAAACAGTCCTCTTCTACCCTCAAGCTCCTCTAGATGCTCGCCTACATTTTCTTCTGTGTTTTGTGTTGCGCTTTTCCACATCTAAACCCTTAATCCTTCTGGAATTGACGATTGTGTATGGTGTGAGTTAGGACCCAGTTTTAGTTTTTGAAATATGTTTAGTTTTTTAAATATTTTATATTTAAAACACAAAAACCATCACTACTTTCAGTCGTGTTTTTCTCTCCCTTACTATTAATAGTCTGCCACCTTCTTACCTTTCCAACCCCAAATTCTTTAAAAGGCTTTTTGTTTCTGTGAAATGTTCCTCAATTATGTCAACAGAAGAGTGACTTTTTCCGTAATATGAAGTACTGGAACTGTATTTGCTTTTGTGAGCTGTCAGTTACTTTCATTTGTCGTTTATCTCTGGGGAATCCCTAGCCACTTAAGTTTGTGAGTTTGTGTGTGTCTTTTGCAGCCTAAGGGTCTTGGATGACATTTGAGATACTTTTGCATGTTCATGAAATGGGAGGTGGATGGGGAAGATTCAAGTAAGGAAGTAATGTGACCTACACATGAAAATTAGGTTGGAGAAGCCAAGTTGTGAACAGAAGGTTAAAGAGTCTATGCTTTTCAATCACCAACGGAGATGTCATTGACACTTTTTGCAGGGGAAAGGAATGTCCATCAGAATGCTGTTGTGGGAGCTTGTGTCTTCACAATAAAAGAGGGGTTATGGGATTGAAGGGGGGAGTAGAAAAGCTCATTTAGAAGATACAATATTTGTCTTACTTCACTCACGAGGTAATGGGTTCTAAAGTAGGGAGAGGGCTGACTTTGGGAGAAGCTGATGATGAGAACTTGACACAGTTTGTTGAATTCTCTCTGCACACAGTAGGGCTTCCCTGATACCTCAGCTGGTGAAGAATCTGCCTGCAATGCAGGAGACCCTGGTTCGATTCTTGGGTCGGGAAGATCTGCTGGAGAAGGGATAGGATACCCACTCCAGTATTCTTGTGCTTCCCTTGTGGCTCAGCTGGTAAAGAATCCACCTGCAATGTGGGAAACCTGGGTTTGATCCCTGGGTGGGGAAGATCCCCTGGAGGAGGGAAAGGCTACCCACTTCAGTATTCTTGCATAGAGAATTCCATAGACTGCGCATAGGCCATGGGATCACGAAGAGTCGGACACGACTGATCGACTTTCACACACGCATGCATACAGTGGGGTACCGTAGCAACCACAAAATCCTGTCTCCCATGAGCACTGGTCTTCTGCTTTGACCTTTTTTCTTATTATTTTTTTAATTTGTTTGTATTGGCCTTGCCTGTCATTGTTAGATGGTTATCCTCTTAAAAACAAGGTTTTGAAAGTAAACCCTGCATTCTGTGCTTTTTCACATGCCAAGCCACCCATCCTGATGGTGGTGGTTTAGTCACTAAGTTGTGTCTGACTTTGTGATCCCGTGGACTGTAGCCCCTCCAGGCTCCTCTGTCCATGGGATTCTCCAGGCAAGAGTACTGGAGTGGGTTGCCATTTCTTTCTCCATGAGATCTTCCCCACCCAGGAATCAAACCTGGTTCTCCTGTACCAGTGCGTGGATTCTTTACCACTGAGCCTCCAGAGAAGCCCCCACCAGTCACCTACCAGAGTTCTGTGCCAGCCTGAGGTCAGATCTGCTGTACTTTTATCAAGATTTTTCTTCCTTCCACACTACTTTGTAACCTCATAAGGATTTTTAAAATTGTGCTAAAATATACATAAATTATAAAACATGAACTTTACTATTTTCCCCAATTTCAGATGTGCAGGTCAGTGACATTAAGTACATTCACATTGGTGTGCCACTATTACCCACTGTCCATCTCTTGAACTTTCTGTCCTCACAAACTGAAAGTCTGTTCCCTGAAACAATTCCTACCCACCCACCCCCGCCCCATTCCCCCTCCTCACGGTGCTTGGCAGCCACTGTTCTGCTGTCTGTCCCTATGAATTTGACTGCCTTAGGCTCCTCACGAAGTGCGCTCACAGAGTGTGTGTATGTTTGGGCCTGGCTTATTTCGATGAGCATAATGTCTTTAAGGTTTACCCGTGTTGTGACACATGTCAAAGTTAATTATCAATCATAAAATATATATATATACATATCACATTTTGTTTATCCATTCATCTGTTGATGGACTTTGGGGCTGTTGCAGATAATATTGCCATGAAAATGGGTGTGCAGATACCTCTTCTGGTCCCTGCTTTTAGTTCTCAGGAGTTTATGCCCACAATTGAATTGCTGGATCACAGGGTAATTCTAGGGTAATCTTTTGAAGAAGCTCCATCCTGTTTTCAACAGCAGCTGCACTATTTTACACTCCTACCAGCACCACTCAAGGACTAATTTCTGCACATTTTCACCAACACTTGGTATTTTCTGATCATTGCTGTTGTTGTAATAGCTCTCCTAATGGATGTGAAGCAGCATCTCATTGTGGGACAGGATTTTCTGGATTGTCATTAAAAAAGCATTCAAGGTACTTCTCAGTACTTGCCATTTCTTTATCTATTTTACTGTGTAACCAACTCATTGCATAAATGGAACTCTTTTACTGCCAGTAGAAGTAACTATCTTACAACCATTCTTTCAAACTTGTCACCTCAATTTATTTTTTCCTCCCATGCATAAGCTCACGTACACTTCTCACAGTCCGTAAAGTTACTGTCAGGTCATAAGCAAAGTCACAGCCTATCTGGCAGAGAATGTGTCTGAAAGTCTAGTTCATTGTAATGTCAAAACTGATTTAAAAAACCCAAAACACCTCTCGATTAAAGCTGGTAAAATTTCTCAGACTGAAAAGTGTTTTTAGAGAATACAAGAGTGTTGCTTTCTTCTTCCTTGGTTTATATCCTCCTCCACTTCCTACCTGCTATTCTGGGGTCTCTCCAGAGTTGCAGGATGGGGGAAGGGTGAGCAGTAACTTGTTGGAGGAACTAGGTTGACCAAGGCACATGGTATTCATTCTTCCCGGGCGTGACAAGTGCCCAAAGCTGTCTGGGTCTTCTAGGACCTTTTGTGGGTTTGGGAGGAATTCCTCACTTGCAGATTTCTTAATGCTCTGCTCTGTCTTTTCCTGATTCCAATCCCTCCTGGTAGGCAGAGTCAGTTAAAGTTACCCAGCGTGGGTCTCTTCCCTGTGGCCACGTCTGGGCCACATGCATGCCTCGCCACAGTCTTGCCTTCTTTTCCTGTTACCAGGAGTCTTGCTTACCCTCCCTGGGTGTCCCTCAAAATCCACCAGTCACAGAAAATCAAGAGAGTCTCATGAATTCCTTGAAGTTCTCAACCTTGAATTCTTAGCTTAAGAATTCATGTCCTCTAATTATTTTTTAACCTCTTTCCTATTGAAGTAGGAATGAGTAATTGCTGGTTTTGCCGTTTCTTAGTTTCTTGCCTAGCATATCCTGCTAGGTAGTGTGGTCTACCATCTTGCTTAAGGATATGTGGGTATTTAACACCCCTCTAGTTTTATTGCTGAATCCCTGTGTCTACAGAGTCTCTCTAGTTTTATTGCTGAATCCCTGTGTCTACAGAGTCTTCCCTGATAATCCGGGCTTCCCTGATAGCTCAGTGGTAAAGAATCCGCCTGCAGTGGAGGAGACCCTGCTTTGATTCCTGGGTTGGGAAGATCTCCTGAAGAACAGATGGGCTACCCACTCCAGTGTTCTTGGGTTTCCCTTGTGGCTCAGCTGGTAAAGAATCCACCTGCAATGCAGGAGACCCCAGTTCAATCCCTGGGTTGAGAAGAGCCCCTGGAGAAGGGAAAGGCTCACCACTCCAGTATTCTGGCCTGGAGCATTCCATGAACTGTGTAGCCTGCAGCATCCCAAAGAGTTGGACACGACTGAGCGGCTTTCACCTCCACCACCCTGTGTCTACATGGAAAGAGCACTGAACATCTTTATCTGATTAGATGAAGAAATATTAGTACTTGGGGAGGAAGCCTTACTTTTGCTTCAGTAGTTGGTTCCCTTCTCCAGTCAGGTTACATTTGTCTGCTCACTTTCCTTGTTTTTATTGGTAAGTCTCACGAACTTAATATTATCCATTCATTTCCTTAAAAATAAATTGTATTTTGGCATGTACCATTATTTGGCTAATGAATTTTATAAATGACTAAATTGTTTTAATTGGTCTGAATTACCTGTTTCAGTTTTGATTTGACCTTGAATTTCCACCTCCTAGTTGAGTTCCTGGCCCATGTTAAAGCTCAATAACTGGGTGAATGGTTGAGTGGGTGGATGAATGGGTAGTCATCTTTCATTTTTGTAATCTCAGAAATAAATCTGCCATATCTGTACTTTCATTTTAAGATTTAGATTTCTTCTAAGCCTTCATCAAATTAAGTTATGTGCATAAGATAGCCTTTTTAGCCATTTTATCAATTCTCTTTAATTCCTGATCTTCCAACATTTGCGAAATCCATTTTCTATTGGATAGCATGGCGGGTTGATCTGTGCAGATACAGAATCACCGTATTCCCAGGAACTTGCCCACGAAAGTATCTTGCTTATATAGCACATCTCTTTCCAGTCAAGTACCTCTTTGCCTTCAGTTGCCATGGGAGCACCTGAGCTGTTGAAGACCATCAGTACCACCTATTGATGGTTATCGAGTAGGCGCCACCTCAGACTGTTGCTCGTTTCTTCCTTTGCCAGGTGTGCACACACCTGGCTTGCACTCTCTCCCCAGCATCACTGATTATTCATGGCACGTACCACCTCTTACTCCAGTATGTCCACGTGTCTACATGGTACTTTCTTTTTTTTAATGTATTTTAAATACTTAAGATTCGAGAGAATCATACTCTTGGACAGAAATTTCCACCATTATTACTAACTTTAAGTCTAGAGATAATGATACATTTATCTGATGGGGGAAGAGATCATATGTTTTGAAATAAGGTAATTTATAATAGAGAACTGGGGATAGAAACCTTAAAAACTCCTGAAGATACTTAAAGGCCCTCTTTTGAATTTTAATACTTTTAAAATCCATTTCTTCATCTAATAATTAAACATTTTCCTTCAAATATTATTGTTCAATGAAAATAAAATGATAGTACTTCATTATTTTCTTTTTACTGTTGGTTATATACCAGAGCTTTCCTACCATTTTCACTGTATATGTGGAATCCATCAGTAATAGTGCATATTAAATATGTCTTAATGATATAACCTGAGAAACCAAAAATCTTTTCTCATTCTTTGTGGAAAGATATATTCTCATTTCCAAATTACTAATTTTAAAAGTTATGAAATGAAACGGTTTGTCCAATAGGAATCTAATATGGGTCATATTTGCAGTTCTTGAGTTTTCATAGTAGCCACATTAAGAAAACAAGAACAACTGAAATTCTTTTTTAAAATCCATTTATTTAATCCAGTATTTCCAAAGTGTTAACATTATACATGAAACAATATTTAAGAATTACTAATGTGATATCGGAAGTAAAATGTACCCCTGACATATATATGACAAAAAGTAATGTAAGTTGAATGATTAAAGTGGAAAACACCAAAACAATGAAGTTGTGTTTAAAAGAAAATATATATACTACTTCTGTATTTAAAATTAAATTATAAATTTATCTTCTCAGTTGCCTTAATCACATTTCAAATTCTCAATAGCCATATGTGGCTAGTTAGACGGCTCACAAATAAAACCTTTTGTAAGTCAGATGGTGTTAATGCAAGGGGAAAAAAAAAAAACATTTTTAGAAAGTGCTCCTCTTCTCATTTCAACCACAGCTTTGGTTTTTATCATTAAAAATTAGAAATAGATGAACTAAATTCATTTTTAAAGAGAAGATAAATTTCTCATCTAGGTGACAACCTTTTAAAATTTTTATTTAGAAGCTTAATAGAAATTAGAACAATTTTTAAAAAGTGAAGTGATTTCCTGTCTGGAACGTATAACTGAAGTGTTGAAACTAAACAGAAAATTTTGCTGTTCTATACATGTTAAGCTCACTGTTTTTCTTCACACATCCAAGCACCTTCCTACTCTGGAACGTGCCGGATGAATAGAACTTTTTAAAAATTATTCCTATGACTGTAGTCTGTTCCTGTGAAGTGATTTTTTTTTTTTTTTAAGAAGGGCTTTAATTTTACTCTAAACAATTCAGTTTTCGGTTTCTTACAATGTAATTTGTCTGCTGGGATTTGATGTATTGTTTCTCGCTAGCATTTTCCATACTAGATTTTCATTTTATGTAGTCACGTTGTTTGAACATTTGCAAGCAGAGCCCACTAACTGCTATTGGCCTGCTTCTTTGTGTGGCATGATTTCTTCTCCCCACCTGCTCACAGCAGGTTGTCTACAGGCCTGAAGAGTAGCTAAATACTTTTGAAAATATCTTGAGATCCTGCTAAGGTCTTAACAATTTCCGCATTTGTGTGATGTGCAGCTATTCATGGTGTACCTTTGAAGGCTTTTTTCTTTTTATTTCTCATATTCTTGCTTAAATATTTTCAAGAGAAGATAAATTTATTATAAATAACAGTACAAAGCTGATTGCAGTCCTATTGCATTCTGCATTGAATAGGTCATTGATATTCAACTAAGTGGAACAAATTTTCTATGTTAAAGCAGACAAATTTGGAATAATGTCACATGCATCTCATGTTATTTACTACAGAATACCAGATTAAATGGATTACTTGTGAATTGGTTGCAGTGTTAAATAGATGATATAACGTGATAACTTAAAATGCTCAGTGGGCCTTTGTAATATAGAATAGTATACAGGCACATGAATATAATAGAAGAGAGGTTCTCGTGTTTGTTGAATGTATGTCTGTAATATATTTACCAAATATGATTTTTAAGATTTAACCTTGATTTTCTGTTTCTAAAGAAAATGGACTTTCTCACTATTTCAGAAGACAAGTGAAAAATGTTCTTTTCTTTTTTCTGGTTTTTAGATTAAAATAACTCCCACAACTTCTGAGAGCAAACTTTAGTTTTAATCCTAATAAATGTATGAGTACAGGTGCTAAAATAAATATGTTAGGAATATTTTGATGAGAAAATTAAATGAAGTAGCTTACATTTTGCTTATACTGCACCAGTATCAGAAAAAGTGAATCTGAAAGTAATTACCTATATTTTTAGGCCCCAAATAAGTGTACCCCACATTTTTTAGATGATTCTCCCCATTTCCTTAGAAGTAATTAGCTGTTATTTTTAAACTATATGCATGTGGTTACTCTGGAGTCATCAAATGTAATATGAAACCATCTATTTAGAATGTATAGGATATATAAATAAATAACTTGAAGAAGTAGAGGATGGTATTTTTTTTCCTAATGAAGTAGGAAATGAAAGAGTAATTATTAACCATCTCCTTTTCACATTCCTGAAAACATCAATTACAGTTACACATCTTAGAAACAAGCCCACCAGTAGTAGCACAGAAATAGCTCCTTTCACTGTGCTTCAAAAAATTTAATCACTATTTAACAGCTGGGATGTATTTATAGCCATAATTCAAAATATTCATTTCAGTGCAGGTCTCCCTGCTTTTGTAGTGTAGCCTAGAAGCTTAGCCATTTTCTTGTCTCTAGTGGGCACGTGTTTTATGATCTGGAGTTGCTTTTAAAAATTTAATGTAATGGGAAAATGTCTTTCTCAATCCCCTCCCCCCCACACACACATACTTCTTTCTTCTCTACTATCTGTTAAGTAGAAAATTATGTTTTAGTAGCTGTCACAAGAAGAGGATTTTGAATAGTATAAACACTGATTATGGAAAATAGTGCAGGCAGCTGCACTGGAGACCGATAAGACCAATCCCATAGTAATGGCCTTTAAAACGTATTATCAAGTTGGGAATCAGTGAGGGGAAAGAGACGACTATGACTGTTTCTGCTCTTTACTGTTCAGATTACTTTTAAAGGTGAAACTGCCTCTGATTTTATTATATGCGAGATATCTTTGGAGCATTTTAAAACTTTGTGACTGTTTTTGCTTTTTTTGAGTGAGCAATCTTGCTAATTGTGCATGAATTTGATTCTAACAAATGTTGAAATTGTTGCATTAACAAAGTCTTCTTAAATATTCTTTTCCTTAAAGAAGGGAAAAGGGAGTATATTTTATAAATGTTGAAGCAGACTATTAGAATAAGAAAAAAGGCCATTTTCGTCTAGCTATGAAGTGCCATTTAAAATAGAAAAAGGGGTGAAATATTTGGAGAAAATGTTTTAGGGTAGGATATGTTTCAGGAAAATAAAGTTTTAAGTTTTATTTTATTTTTTGCTCTGAGCCTATCAAGTGGCCAGTTTGTGTTTGTTTAGGCGTGCCTCAGACTCATCGTAAGCACGGAGTGCTTTGTTCTTCGTGGATTCATAAACCAAATTGTCTCAATTCTAGACTGTGAGAAAAGTGGACATTCCTGTTTCCTGTAGCCAAGTAAATTCCAATTTTGAGTGAACTTTTATTTCCCTGTTTTCTATTACATCCGTCTTTATTGCTGAGATATGTCAGGTGTGGATGCTTTCAAGTACACAGACTAGAGTAGCTGTGGTGAGAACAATCTGAGACTCCATATATATATATAATTTTAACTTGCTTTCAATTGAATGGGAAGTTTAGGGTAACTTATTGGTACTTATATGTATGGTTTACATATTCATTGTTACAATTTACTTGTTTGTAAAAATATAAATTCTAAACCTGTTTCCATTTTACGTATTGTAAAATTACTTCTATTTGCCTGGGAATCAGCCCAACCCTTGTAGGGTAAGGGAAAGGTACCGTTGTATTTTGTAAATGTCTCCTACATAGAAAGTGATGCCAATACAACTCAGGCAGTGTACTAGACTCAGGAGATACAGCAGTGACCAAGACTTACATTGTATCAGGAGGATGTGGATGCCAAACACGTAAACACATAAAGAAGGTAATTTGAGTGCTAAGAAGGTCAATGAAGACTGTAACAGGATAATCATAGAAGATGATTAGGGAGATAGCTTTAGGTAGGGAGAGAAGCTTTTGTTCGGAAGTCCTCTCTGAATAGCTGCCATTGAGATGAAACTGTGGGGAGTAGGAGGAAGCCTTACAAAAATCTAGGGGAGGAGAGGAAAGTCCCAAGTAGAAAGACTGGCAAGTGTAAAGGCCCTGAGGCAGGAACAGGACTGGTTTGTGTGGAGGCCAGAAGAAAGGTCACTTTCCCAAGTGTGGTTGTTGTTTAGTCACCGAGTCGTGTCCAGCTCCTTGCAACCCCATGGACTGCAGCACACCAGGCCGCCCTGTCCCTCTTCATTTCCCAAACTTTGCCCAAGTTCATGTCGGTTGCATCTGTGTTGCCATCCAGTCATCCATCTCATCCTCTGACGCCCTACTCTCCTTCTGCCCTTAGTCTTTGCCAGCCTTGGGGGCTATTCCAGTGCGAGTGTGGTTCAGTCAATTCAGTTCAGTTCATTCTCTCAGTCGTGTCCTTTTTGCGACCCCATGGACTGCAGCACGCCAGGCCTCCCTGTCCGTTACCAACTCCCAGAGTTTACTCAAACTCATGTCCAGAGACAGTGATGCCATCCAACCATCTCATCTTCTGTCATCCTCTTTTCCTCCCACCTTCAATCTTTCCCAGCATCAAGGTCTTTTCAAATGAGTCAGTTCTTTGCATCAGGTGGCCAAAGTGTTGGAGTTTCAGCTTCAGCACCAGTCCTTCCAATGAATATTCAGGACTGATTTTCTTTAGGATGGACTGGTTGGATCTCCTTGCAGTGCAAGGGACTCTCAAGAGTTTTCTCCAACACCACAGTTCCAAAGTGTAAATTCTTTGGTGCTCAGCTTTCTTTATGATCCAACTCTCACATCCATACATGACTACTGGAAAAACCATAGCCTCGACTAGACAGACCTTTGTTGGCAAAGTAATGCTTCTGCTTTTTAATATGCTGTCTAGGTTGGTCATAACTTTCCTTCCAAGGAGTAAGCGTCTTTTAATTTCATGGCTGCATTCAGCACCTGCAGTGATTTTTGGAGCCCAAGAAAATAAATTGTGTCACTGTTTCCATTGTTTCTCCATCTGTTTGCTATGAAGTGATGGGACCAGATACCATGATCTTAGCTTTCTGAATGTTGAGCTTTAAGCCAGCTTTTTCACTCTCCTCTTTCACGTTCATCAAGAGTCTCTTTAGTTCTTCATTTTCTGCCATAAGGGTGATGTCATCTGGAATATCTGAGGTTATTGATATTTCTCCTGGCAATCTTGATTCCAGATTGTGCTTTATGCAGCCCAGCGTTTCTCATGATGTACTCTGCAAGTGTGGTTAGGAGAGTGCTAAATATAGACAGGGACCAGGTCGTATAGGATCTTTGTAGGCCCAGAAAATTGGGTTTTATTCAATTCCTACTGCAAAACTTTTGAAGAGTTTGAATAGCAGAATGGTAAGACGTGCTTTAGGTGAAGGCGATGGCACCCCACTCCAGTACTGTTGCCTGGAAAATCTCATGGGCGGAGGAGCCTGGTGGGCTGCAGTCCATGGGGTTGCACAGAGTCGGACACGACTGAGCGACTTCTTTCACTTTTTCACTTTCATGCATTGGAGAAGGAAATGGCAACCCACTCCAGTGTTCTTGCCTGGAGAATCCCAGGGACGGGGGAGCCTGGTGGGCTGCCGTCTCTGGGGTCTTACAGAGTCGCACACGACTGAAGCGACTTAGCAGCAGCAGCAAGACGTGCTTTGAAAGGGCTGCTGTGAGGCAGGTGGACTCCTGGGGACGAGTGGTGGAGACAAGGAAGTCATCTGTATGTCCATGGCAGTCATCCACGTGAGAGGTGCTGATGATGGTTTAGACGAGGAGTCAGTCAAATCCAGCCCACTGCCAGTTTTTGTACAGTTCACTAGTTGAGTGGTTTTTTAAAGTTTGGAAGTATTGCATTTTAAATGGTTGGGAAAAAAAAAGAATGTTTCATGACACATGAAAAGTATGTGAGATTCAAATTTCAGGTTCATAAATACAGTTTTACCAGAACACAGCCACCTTTATTCATTTTTATCTCTCTGTGGAGTTTTATCATATGTAGCAACTCAATGCTCTGATTTTCCTCTTTGATAGCAGTTCAGTGGCTTAGGAGTTTGTTGAGATTTTTTTTTTTTGATGCAGGACCAAGACTGAATTTTTTCCAAACAGAAAGAACTGTCCTCAGCCACTGTTATGGAACATCTTACGGCTTTGAAAATTAGCTTGTGCTGTGGACTTGATAATATTTCTTAATGAATTCATGCTGAAATTGTAAGACAAAACAGCATTTACATGCAAAAGGCACACTGTGGTTAAGTCATTTTGGACAACTGATGTTTGAGTCACAGCTAATGTCAAGTTGCTTTTTAGACTCCGTGGGCTGTCAAAACAAGAAGTGGACTATAGATCCAACAGCATTTTTCAAATCTCAATGCAAAAGCAAAGAATATTTCCATATTTTCTAATCTACATACTTGTACTATTGACAATATTTCACTTACCCTTCAATTGGAAGTGATTAAATTGCAAAATAATGTTACGCTAAGGCAGATACCAAGAGAAGAATCTAGCAAAATCTGGCCCTTTGGAGAAAAAAATTGTCAACCCTTGGCGTAGACTAAGGTGATAGTGGTGGCTTGAAGTGAACCAATTTGACATATATTTTGGAGGGAAGACATAAAAGATTGGTAGCTGGATTAGAAACTGGGTATGAAGGAAGTTAAAGAATTGAAGATGAGCCATGAGTGAATGATGATTGTATTTACTGAGATGGGAAGGCCAGGGGAGAAGCAGATCAAGAATTCTGTTTGGACTTGCTAGGTTTAATATGTGCATTAGATGCCCAAGTAACAGATATTAGTTGATGTCCAACTAACAGATGACTACATGAGTCTTGAACTCAGGATAAATGGGAGTTAAAAACAAAAATTTGATGACCATATTCATTATTAGATTTTCTGTAAAAGCTTGGATCTGCCATATACAAAAGATTGAAGTTGGACCCTTAGATTACACTAGATACAAAAATTGACTCAAAGTGGATTAAAGACCTAAGCATAATGCCTTAAACTATAAAACTTCCAGAAGAAAATGTAGGCAGACGCTTCATGAGTTTGGAATTGACAGTGATTTCTTGGATATAACTCCAAAATTATAAGCACAAAAGCCAACATAGATACATTGGACTATATCAAATTAAAAAAAATTTGTGTATCAAAGGATACAATGGAGTAAAGAGGCATCCTGTGGAATGGGAGAAATATTTTAAGTCATACATTTTTTATATAGATTTATTATTTTAATTGGAGGCTAATTACTTTACAATATTGTATTGGTTTTGCCATACATCACATGAATCCGCCATGGGTATACACATGTTCCCCATCCTGAACCCCCCTCCCACATCCCTCCCCATACCATCCCTCTGGGTCATCCCAGTGCACCAGCCCCAAGCATCCTGTATCATGCATCGGACCTGGAGTGGTGATTCATTTCATATATGATATTGTACATATTTCAGTGCCATTCTCCCAAATCATCCCACCCTCTCCCTCTCCCACAGAGTCCAAAAGACTGTTCTATACATCTGTGTGTCTTTTGCTGTCTCGCATACAGGGTTATCATTACCTTCTTTCTAAATTCCATATATATGCGTTAGTATACTGTATTGGTGTTTTTCTTTCTGGCTTACTTCACTCTGTATAATCGGCTCCAGTTTCATCCACCTCATTAGAACTGATTCAGATTGAAGTCATACATCTGATAAAGGGTTAATATCCAGAATATATAAAGAACTCTTGCAGCTTAACAACAGGAAATTAAATAACCTGCTTAAAAGCTAGACGAAGGTCTTGAATAGACGTTGCTCCAGTGAAGAAGCACAGGTGGGCAACAAGCATAGGAAGAGGTGCTTGGCATCTTACTTCATACATGTATCAGCCCTTCATTCCTTTTTATGGCCAGATAATATTCTGTTGCATGAAGATACCGTATTTTGTTTATTCATTTATCAGTTGATGGACATTTGGGTTGTTTGGCTATTAGGGATAATGCTGCTGTGAACATTCAGGTATGTGTTTTTGTGTGGCTGAGAATTTATTTTACATCTCTTTTTCTCCCCCAGTGTCTTTCTCGAGAAGCAGGAGGCAACATGAGCATTCAGTTTCTCGGCACAGTGGTAAGTAGGAAAGGATGATTACTTTGTATGTTCTTTTAATTTACAGAGAGATCAACTGGAAAAGTGATTGGCTGGTTTTAGCCCTTGTGTTTGAACTTGGCTTCACCGTGGTTTTGCTTTGCTGTTAAGTGAGATGTCTTTGTATAAGAAATGGATTCTTTAACATGTGGGGAAAATTCTCATGATAGAATAAGTTTAGCTGTTTCTTATTAGACACAAAATAATTTTAAAAATTATTTGCAGTTTGTTGAGTCTTTGAAGTACTTTTTTCGCTGGAGACTTTCTCCCTATTTCTGATAAAAATAAAAACAGATTTTAAAAAGATGCTTTTGGATAGTGACCTTGGGGGGTTCCCTGGTAGTCTAGTGGTTAGGACCCTGTACTCTCACTGCCGAGGGCCCAGTTTCCGTCTTTGGTCAGGGAAGTAAGATCCCATAATAAGCCAGGTGGCAAAACCAAAAAACAAACAAACAAAAACAGGTGACTGATATTTTATGTTTGTTTTTTTCGCTCAGTTTTCCATCTACCTTCTTCTATTAGGTCCACATTTCTAATGAAATTGAATCATAATTTCAAAATTATATAGCTCTACATAGTGAAAAGAAACTTATTTCACACTTATTTTTCCTTATGAGTTTATAGGTACCAAATTAGTAATAGTATAATTTTCCAAAATAATTCGGTGAAAAGGATACTTTATTGTTTTAATATGATTTCTCCACTTATTGCTATGGTATTTGCATATTTCTATCTGTATTCATTTGTTAGGTATCATTTATAATCTGTAAAATGTCTGTTCATATCTTTTGGGTACGTTGTTTAGGTTGTAAATTTACATTGGGTATTTCTGTTGTCTCTGTAACTTGAGGACATCAGAGGACAAGTTTCTGGCTTAGATCAAAAGAATAGTAACTTTGCCACTGAGTTACAGAGGATATCAGTAACAATGTCCATTTACTTCATGCTTTATACTTTATATATGTATAGAGGTGTGGTATAATTTACAGATTAAAGTACATGTGAAGACACCTGTCCAATATGTAATTAAGTGTTGTACCTAAGACTTGTACTTATTCTTGCTTTTCTGATTAATAGTTATTAGTTCAGTTCAGTTGCTCAGTCGTGTCTGACTCTTTGTGACCCCATGAATCACAGCACACCAGGCCTCCCTGTCCATCACCAACTCCCAGAGTTCACCCAAACTCATGTGCATCGAGTTGGTGATGCCATCCAACCATCTCATCCTCTGTCATCCCCTTCTCCTGCTGTCCCCAATCCCTCCTAGCATCAGGATCTTTTCCAATGAGTCAACTCTTTGCATGAGGTGGCCAAAGTATTGGAGTTTCAGCCTCAGCATCAGTCCTTCCAGTGAACACTCAGGACTGGTCTCCTCTAGGATGGACTGGTTGGATCTCCTTGCAGTCCAAGGAACTTGCAAGAGGCTTCTCCAGCACCACACTTCAGAAGCATCAATTCTTTGGCACTCAGCTATCTTCACAGTCCAACTCTCACATCCATGCATGACCACTGGGAAAACCCTAGCCTTGAGTAGATGACCTTTGTTGGCAAAGTAATGTCTCTGCTTTTGAATATGCCATCTAGGTTGGTCATAACTTTCCTTCCAAGGAGTAAGCGTCTTTTAATTTCATGGCTGCAGTCACCATCTGCAGTGATTTTGGAGCCCCAAAAAATAAAGTCTGACACTGTCTCCACTGTTTCCTCATCTATTTCCCATGAAGTGATGGGACCAGATGCCATGATCTTCGTTTTCTGAATGTTGAGCTTTAAGCCAACTTTTTCACTCTCCTCTTTCACTTTCATCAAGAGGCTTTTTAGTTCCTCTTCACTTTCTGCCATAGGGTGGTGTCATCTGCATATCTGAGGTTATTGATATTTCTCCCGGCAATCTTGATTCCAGCTTGTGCTTCTTCCAGCCCAGCGTTTCTCATGATGTACTCTGCATAGAAGTTAAATAAGCAGAGTGACAGTATACAGCCTTGATGTACTCCTTTTCCTATTTGGAACCAGTCTGTTGTTCCATGTCCAGTTCTAATTGTTGCTTGCTGACCTGCATACAGGTTTCTCAAGAGGCAGGTCAGGTGGTCTGGGATTCCCATCTCTTTCAGAACTTTCCACAGTTTATTGTGATCCACACAGTCAAAGACTTTGGCATGTGCTTACTTTTTCAACTAAACAATTTAAATATTATTTAAATTCATGTCGTAAGAAATTGGATTAGGCTTCTCCAGAGAAACAGGACCAACAGAGTATGTGTCTTATGTTTTCCTATGCACAGAGAGAGATTGGTTGGTTGATTGACTTTAAGCAGTTGATACCTGTGATTGTGCAGGCAATTGCAAAACCTGCAGGGTAGTTACATTTCAAGTTCAAGGTCAGTGTGCCTGTAGTATTCCTTCCTGCTTGGGAGGTTAATCCTTTTTCTTCAACTGATTGAAAGAGGCCCACCCATGTTATTAGAGAGTAATCTGCTTTACTCAGAGTCTACTGACTTAAATGTTAACCTCATCTAAAAAAGGAAAAAGAAAGAAAACCATGGCAGTTTTCTGGAGGTCCATTGGTTAAGACTCTGTGCTGCTAATGCCGGGGGCACAGGTTTGATCCCTGGTCGGGTAACTAAGATCCTGCATGCCTTGTCCAAAAAAAAAAAAAGACAAAAAACCCTTTATAGAAACATCCAGAATACTGTTTGACCAAATATCTGAATACTGTTGGCTAGCCAAGTTGACACACAAAATTAACCATTGTGGAAGTGTTCATTTTATCCCTTAGAGGTTTTGAAGTTTTTAACAATAGACGTATTCTTCCAGAAACGGATTTACACATCTTTTCATGCAACAGTAAATTGTGAACATCTTCCTACATCATTGCATAAAGATCCATGCCACTCTTTTTTTATCAGCTACCTAGACTTTCATTATGGGTAGGGTCTTCTGGACCTCCTGTGCTCATTCTAGAAAGGGTTCTTGTGCTGTCTCTGCTATTTGTTATTGCTCCTTGCATTCTAATAGATTTCTCAGGGTTCAGACATTGAAAAAAATACTTCCTGACAGCCACAACCTGCAAAAGAAAACCCAAACCAACATAAACTTCCTCCTACAATTTTTTCTATCTCAGAAAATGGCAATTTAAGCTAAAAGTTTGTCTTTTCCTTGAATTCCCTCTTCCACCATTCTCACTGCCCCCATCCTGACCAAAGTCTTCATCACCTCTTGTCCAAATTGTTGCAGCAGCCTGTCTTCCCCCCCTCCACCCCTGCTCCCTGCTAATTAATATAGCTGTTAAAGTGATCCTTTTAAAATACACATCAGCTTAGCCAGCCTAGTTGCTCATCTTCAAACATGTCAGGCAGTAGCATCCGGGCCTCCTCACTAGCCTGTCCTCTGCCAGGCCCAGCTCTCATGGCCTCACCTAAATGCGATTACCTCCCGAAGGCGCCACTTCCACATACCGGCCCATTGAGGTTGGGGACACCAATGTATGAAGTGGGTGGAGGGGGCACGAGCATTCAGTCCATAATGTGCGTTTAGCTGTCACAGCTCTCCTCCCCAGAGCTTTTCCAGGTGATCTGTGCCTACTCAGATTGTAGATTGTCTGGGTTTTGCTTGTTTGTTTTGCTGACACATTTTTAGTGAAGCTGTGAGTTTGTGCATGTCAGATAGTATAAACTCACAAGGAAGTGGAAGAGGTTCAGTGTTTTACATAACCCAGATTCCTTACTTGAACTGTGATTCACAATAAGGATGAATATTTTGTTACTACTTGAAGAATACAGACGTTACCATTTGATTCCAAATTTTGTATTGTAATCATTGCTTGTATTTATTTTTTTTATAGTACCATTACCTTTAAAACACCACAATTCTAAGATAAAGGTATCTGTGTAAGACTGAGTTTTTTTTCTTGTGGAAACAATGCATTTGCCCGAAAGAGAAAATAACCTACGTTGCACTGAGCAGCTTCTTCATAGCTGTGCTGTTGGCATTTACCCAAGGACTCTTGAGGAACTATCAAATTATATGTCTTTGAAGCTTAGCCAGGGATCTTAATGAAACCAAATCACGCTGAACTTCCTAAAGCTCATTTAAATCTCAAATTGTACATTTTAAATTAAGTTTTTATTGATAATAAATATACTTTATTTCTTATTAGCCTTGAAAGCTTGAGTAATAATATCAGTAGAATAAACATGTTTTACAAAGATTTACCATTAAGAATGGTATTAATATGACCCTTGGTACGCTAGCACAATTAGATTTCAAAGTTAGCATTTACGAAGTAACAGCGATTAATGACAACCATCGAAAACAATTTTGAACTCCATCAGTTTAACTCAGGAGGGTAAACTTAATATGATAATTCATCTAGTTGAATTGTATCAGCTTAGCAGGAAAGTATGTAAATATGTGACCCTTACCTAGTTTCTAAATGGATGCTGTGCTGATAGATTTATCAGTTCCATTAAAGAACTTTGGGGAACTTTGGAATTTCAGCAATTGTTCCCTTGGAAGCTGAAAACCCAACCTGGTCTCATACTGGGACCATTCTGGTCTGCATATTTCCATAATTTGCCTTTGCTACTAATATGACAGCAAGACACAAATAACTGTTTCTAATAATATCAGATGGAGTTGTGGAGGACAGCATTTTAATGTAGTAAAAGACCTCCCCGCGGGGTTGTTATTGCTACTATAGAACAGCAGCTACACAGTTGCAACTGTAGTCTCTTAATTGATTCGTTTAATTAGCAAGAGCTGAAGCTTGGGCTGTATCTTGTCATCTGATAGCACAAGGCTCAAATATGCATGATTCGTATTTATAGATATAAATATGAACATCATCAAAAAGTTTCACTCTTTCTGAAAACTCCCTTATGGATATTGAACTTGAATAGAGTAAACTCCCATTTGTTGAAAATCCAAATAACTGGCAAATGAAAAGACCTAGGTTTGTTATTGTTTTCCTTTACCGGTGGGGTTCCCTGGTAGCTCAGACGGTGAAGAATCTGCTTGCAATGCGGGAAATCTGGGTTCAATCCCTGGGTCGGGAAGACCCCCTGGAGAAGGGCATGGCTACCCAGTCCAGTATTCTCGCCTGGAGAATCCCATGACAGAGGAGCCTGGCGGGCTACAGTCCATGGGGTCCCAAAGAGTCGGACACATCTGAGCGACTAAGCACCCATCTCCTTTACCAGTACTCTTTTGGGAAGTAACCTATGTCACGTTTTTGGTTATTACTGTCTTCCAAAAATCAACATCCAGAGAATGTCTTTGGTCTTCTGTACCTTATAAATCCCTCTGTCTACTATCTGACTCGTCTCTAGTCTTCACTCGCCTTTTTCTCCCTTCTCTTTTCCATCTCTTTCTCCGTATCAGGGAGGTTTCAGAAGTGACAAGGTGGCTTATTGGGATTTCTTGCATGCTAGTCCCATGTCCTTGGGTTCGCAGCCACCCAAGAGGCTTACTTTCCTGTGTAAACAGGGACATCTGAGTGAGTTACCCCTGGAACTTGACCCATTAACCCAAGCTGCCCTGGTCCCAGTTTCCTTGGATGGGGAGGAGAGGGACCTGGGAGGTGTCTGGCATAGAACCCCAGAGCCGACATCAGACGAGCACTTCTACCCAATACTCACAGGGCTCCATCCCCACGGGATCAAGCTCTCATTATTCCTGACGCTTTTCCCATCCAGTTGTAGAAAGCAGCTGTGGCCACAGGCTTGACATTTTGTCAAGGGTTGATGAAGTCTCTCTGGTTTTGTTTGTTTGTTTTTAAATTTATTTATTTATTTTAATTGTAGGATAATTACAATATTGTGATGGTTTTTGCCATCCATCAGTATGAATCAGCCATAGGCATACATGTGTCCCTTCCCTCCTGAACCCATCTCCCTGGGTTTTCTTCATACATTTTATAATGCTAAGAAAAAAGTAAAGCTTTAGCATCCCTTCCTGCATTTCCCTCCAGTGTTCAAAACTTCAGCTAAAATAGGGGTAAGATAAAGCTAAAATAGGGGTAAGATAAGATTTGATAAGGTGAGCTTCTAAGTACAGTCTTAATCTTGAACATTGTTTTAGTGGTGACGTGTTCTGCGTATACTGTACCTGACTTAAGAAGGAACTTTTAGAATATGTTTATTTTCCAGCCTTGTGAAATAGGCATGCTGAATATAATTCAAACGTGCAGTTGTTAATATCTCATTGTGTGAAGCGTTTTGAACAAAAATGTAACAGAAGTCGTGGACCGCCTGCTCCTACCTACATGCTAGGGTGTGTGACAGATGAACACAACTTGGGTGCTGCCCATCAATAGTGCACTGGCTGCGGGGAAGCGCAGACCAGCAGTGCCATCGGTACACAGTAGGTGGCAGGACGGGGTGCAGAGGTGGGTTTGCTGGCAGAGAAGAACAGAGATCTGTTTGACGTTATTCTTGTTTTGTTGTTAAGGTGTATCCCACTCTTTGTGACCCCATGGACTGTAGCCTGCCAGGCGCCTCTGTCCATGGGATTCTCCAGGTGAGAACACTGGAGTGGGTTGCCATTTCCTTCTCTTGGGGATCTTCCTGACCCAGGGATCAAATCTGCATCTCCTGCATTGGCAGGTGGATTCTTTACCACACAGCCACCTGGGAAGTCCAGTTCAGTCGCTCAGTCGTGTCCGACTCTTTGCGACCCCATGAATCGCAGCACGCCAGGCCTCCCTGTCCATCACCATCTCCCGGAGTTCACTCAGACTCACGTCCATCGAGTCCGTGATGCCATCCAGCCATCTCACCCTTGGTCGTCCCCTTCTCCTCCTGCCCCCAATCCCTCCCAGCATCAGAGTCTTTTCCAATGAGTCAACTCTTCACATGAGGTGGCCAAAGTACTGAGTTTCAGCTTTAGCATCATTCCTTCCAAAAAGCCATGGATCTATTAGCTTTACTTTTTCCTTTCTGATACAAAAGCATAAAGTGTAAACCATAGGGCATAGCTCTTTGAATAAGAACCTCCTTTTCATATCCTATTAGTCATTATTTTTTTTTTACTGAGCATACATAAAGCCTGGCGTGTGTTGGTTGTCATGGTAGTCAGTCATCTCACATTGACTGAGCGTCTATAATGTGAGGACACTGAGTTCTGGCAGTTCAAAGGAAAAAGGCATCTCTGCCAGCCATGACCCACTGCCAACCCAGGGTGTGGAAATCCTAGCATGATGAGAATGATCAGAGCCTTGTGTGAAGAAGAAGTATTCTGGGGGTTGAAAAAAAGAAATAGGGGATTATGGAAAGCTCCCTGTAAATATGTCCAGCTCATTCTTAGACTCTGGGGGTGAATAGAGTTTGAAGCAGGGACAGGGTATTCAGATAGAGGGGAACGGCGTCTGCAAAGACCCTGAGACAGCACGTTCAGAAACGGCTCTGCAGTGATGGTGGAGAAAGCACAGGGAATAAAATAAGTGAACGTAGAGAGGCATGAGATTGCCTATGTATTTAAGGGAAAGCAAGCTGGCTAGCGAGGGTGGCAGTATCACCTGAGGTGTATTTTGTTTTGTCTGGATTTTTTTTTCAAGTCGCACCACACGGCATGTTGAATCTTAGTTCCCCAACCAGGGACTGAACCTGGGCTCAGATGGAATAGATAATGAGTTGGGTTTTTGACCATTTTAAGTCTGAAATGCCAGAGGGACATGTATGATGTAAAGGAAAGATCAGGGAAATGATGAAGGGTGAGCATGTCAGTGGGTGCCTTTGGACATGAAGATGTGGTATCTGAAGCCTGCAGTAGCTAAGATCACCTGAGGGGATGGTGAAGGGACAGGCCTGGAATGGACCCCTGGGGAATGCCCACTTCCAAGGGGGAGGCTTCTAGCATCTCTAATAGAATCCTTTAAAAGTGACATTATCTATTGTCCAAATCATTTCTATTATATGTGGCTATTGGAAGCCAATTTAGTGCAACCTCAATCATGATTTCACAGTGTCCTAGGGTGTCCCTAATTATTTCAGAATGTCTCAAAATCCTGCTGCTGTCTGCCAAAGACCCTCAAAATAAAAATTAATTTTAATGAATAACATAATGCCTTACACTTGTGTGATGCTTTAGGGTTTTAGAATGCTTATTTGATTCCATCCCGTTTCTAAGAGAGACAGGCCATATAGCACCTTTAGAGTTACTCTTTGAAATATTGTCAGTTTAAAATATTTGCAATTACTCAGTTATATGATCACAAGAAATTTATGTGAACTACCAGTGATAGCTTCTGGTGAGCGATGTCGGATCCGTGATCTCCAAAGAAGATTTAGCTTCAGGACCAGGGACCAGGCTTGATCACTTAAGAGCTTTTGTGTAACAGAGTTTTATTAAAGTGACAAAGGACAGAGAAGCTTCTGACACAGACATCAGAAGGGGGATGAGAGTACCCCACTTGCTAGTCTTATCAAGGCCTTATATACTTTTACCCACTCCTACAACAAACATCTTAAATTAACAAGATTAGAACTAACAATAGTTCTAATCTTGCCAGACCCACTCCCATACATAACCTCTTAAGATAAGATTAGTAAGAAGGTTCTTGGTAAAAAGGAGAAACATGTCCTTGAGCAAGATACATTGTTGTTACATAATCCTTAGTACAGAGCTTAAGGAAACACATTGAGCCATAAGCTCTGGGCTTAAAGAAAAAAATGTTTTATGTGACTAAAACAAGGAATGTAAGAGGAAAGAGGAGAGTAAAAAGGCTGGCTTAAAACTCAGCATTCAAATAACTAAAGTCAAGGCATCTAGTCCCATCAGTTCAGTTCAGTTCAGTTCAGTTCACTTCAGTTCAGTTCAGTCGCTCAGTTGTGTCCGACTCTTTGCGACCCCATGAATCACAGCACGCCAGGCCTCCCTGTTCATCACCAGCTCCCGGAGTTCACTCAGACTCACCTCCATCGAGTCCGTGATGCCATCCAGCCATCTCATCCTCGGTCGTCCCTTTTTCCTCCTGCTCCCAATCCCTCCCAGCATCAGAGTCTTTTCCAATGAGTCAACTCTTCGCATGAGATGGCCAAAGTACTGGAGCTTCAGCTTTAGCATCCTCCCTTCCAAAGAAATCCCAGGGCTGATCTCCTTCAGAATGGACTGGTTGGATCTCCTTGCAGTCCAAGGGACTTGCAAGAGTCTTCTCCAACACCACAGTTCAAATGCATCAATTCTTTGGTGCTCAGCCTTCTTCACAGTCCAACTCTCACATCCATATATGACCACAGGAAAAACCATGGCCTTGACGAGACGGACCTTAGTCGGCAAAGTAATGTCTCTGCTTTTGAATATGCCATCTAGGTTGGTCATAACTTTTCTTCCAAGGAGTAAGCATCTTTTAATTTCATGGCTGCAGTCACCATCTGCAGTGATTTTGGAGCCCAAAAAAATAAAGTCTGACACTGTTTCCACTGTTTCCTCGTCTATTTCCCATGAAGTGATGGGACCAGATGCCATGATCTTTGTTTTCTGAATGTTGAGCTTTAAGCCAACTTTTTCACTCTCCTCTTTCACTTTCATCAAGAGGCTTTTTAGCTCCTCTTCACTTTCTGCCATAAGGGTGGTGTCATCACTTCATAGCAAATAGATGGGTAAACAATGGAAACAGTGACACACTATTTTATTCGGCTCCAAAATCACTACAGATGGTGACTGAAGCCATGAAATTAAAAGACGCTTGCTCTGTGAAAGAAAAGCTATGACCAACCTAGACAGCATATTAAGAAACAGAGACATCACTTTGCTGACAAAGGTCTGTCTAGTCAAAGCTATGGTTTTTCCAGTAGTCATGTATGGATGTGAGAGTTGGACTGTAAAGAAAGCTGAGCACCGAAGCATTGATGCTTTTGAACTATAGTGTTGGAGAAGACTCTTGAGAGTTGCTTGGACTGCAAGGAGATCCAATCAGTCTATTCTAAATGTGATTAACCCTGAATATTCATTAGAAGGACTGATGTTGAAGTTGAAACTCCAGTACTTCGGCCACCTGATATGAAGAGCTGACTCATTGGAAATGACCCTGATGCTGGGGAAGATTGAGGGCAGGAGGAGAAGGGGAAGACAGAGGATGAGATGGTTGGATGGCATCACTGACTCGATGGACATGGGTTTGAGCAAGCTCTGGGAGTTGGTGATGGACAGGGAGGCCTGGTGTGCTGCAGTCCATGGGGTCTCAAAGAGTTGGACACAACAAAGCGACTGAACTGAACTGAAGACAAGGAATTAAAAAAAATTTTTTTTTGTCCTTTTTTCTCCTTGAGAGCCCTGGACCCATTCCTCCTTGAGGGCCCTGGACTCCTTATCAGCCTACCTATGAATTAACTCTCTCACCAGCATGTTAGTTTTTTGGGAGGTGAGGGAGGGTTAGGGGGAGGTATACTAAATAAAGTTTGATTATTGTGTTTGAATCTCATATCTCCCACTTACCAGCTTTGTGACTTTGAACAAGTTACTTAACCTTTCTGGTCCTCAATTTTCCTGTCAGCAGAATGTCTACTTTTATGGAATTGGTGATGGTTGAATAAGAAAATGTTGGTAAAATGCTGAAATATAATAGGAACTTAGCCTGTAGTAGCTCAACTATTATTATAACCCCTGAAAATATTGAATACACTCTTCCTTTGCAATCATTTTGCCTCACTTTTCTCTTCCTTTTTCTCACTTGCTTTGGAGACTTGCTGTCATCTGAAATTGTAATCTCAACTGAGATCACACTTGGTAGGCAATCTACCGAAAAATTCAGAAGGAAAATATTTCTCTTTTATTTGGAAAGTCTAATTTTTGTTCATCCCATGATTTGACCTCCTCACATAGTTAACATATCATCTGTCATTGAATGCTAAAATAAAAAGTACATATTTAAACCTGTACCTATGGCAGCAGGATTCTTAAGAATGCCTGCTTCCTTGAAGCTTAATGAAGTTCACCAAGCGCAGCCTTGACTGGGAAGACTTTGGCGTGTTGTGTTTGAAAGGAAGCATAGTTTGGATATAGGACCTGATATGACAGTGCTTATGGGGCTTCACACACCAGCCTCACTTACCACTTAAGGCCCCTGTAGTGTAGTACCATGCATTGCTGATCCTTCATACATAAAATCCATTGATTTTTATTTACCTAATGATGAGAGTGATATGGAAATGGCACCTCTTCCCATGGAAGCCGAGTCAGACCGTCATTCTCAACTTGAGCATGTGTAGGAATTAACTGGGAAACTTGCTAAGAATGCAGATCCCCATGATCCAGTGAAACTGATCCCTTAGGTCTGAGTTAAAGCCTAAGAATCTGCATTTTTGAATACCAGTTTCAAGTAGCCCAAGACTAGGATTTGGAGTATATTTTCACACATGTTTAACGTAGAATTAGTATCTGATTTAGGAAGTGAGAAATAGATTTAAGGGCCTAGATCTGATAGATAGAGTGCCTGATGAACTATGGAATGAGGTTCATGACATTGTACAGGAGACAGGGATCAAGACCATCCCCAAGGAAAAGAAAGGCAAAAAAGCAAAATGGCTGTCTGAGGAGGCCTTACAAATAGCTGTGAAAAGAAGAGAGGCGAAAAGCAAAGGAGAAAAGGAAAGATATAAGCATCTGAATGCAGAGTTCCAAAGAAGAGCAAGAAGAGATAAGAAAGCCTTCTTCAGTGATCAGTGCAAAGAAATAGAGGAAAAGAACAGAATGGGAAAGACTAGAGATCTCTTCAGGAAAATTAGAGATACCAAGGGAACATTTCATGCAAAGATGGGCTCGATGAAGGACAGAAATGGTCAGGACCTAACAGAAGCAGAAGATATTAAGAAGAGGTGGCAAGAATACACGGAAGAACTGTAAAAGAAAGATCTTCACAACCCAGATAATCATGATGATGTGATCACTAATCTAGAGCCAGACATCTTGGAAAGTGAAGTCAAGTGGGCCTTAGAAAGCATCACTACGAACAAAGCTAGTGGAGGTGATGGAATCCCAGTTGAGCTGTTTCAAATCCTGAAAGATGATGCTGTGAAAGTGCTGCACTCAATATGCCAGCAAATTTGGAAAACTCAGCAGTGGCCACAGGACTGAAAAAGGTCAGTTTTCATTCCAATCCCAAAGAAAGGCAATGCAAAAGAATGCTCAAACTACTGCACAATTGTACTCATCTCACGTGCTAGTAAAGTAATGCTCAAAATTCTCCAAGCGAGGCTTCAGCAATACATGAACCGTGAACTCCCTGATGTTCAAGCTGGTTTTAGAAAAGGCAGAGGAACCAGAGATCAAATTGCCAACATCCGCTGGATCATGGAAAAAGCAAGAGAGTTCCAGAAAAACAAGTATTTCAGCCTTCTTGACTATGCCAAAGCCTTTGACTGTGTGGATCATAATAAACTGTGGAAAATTCTTCAAGAGATGGGAATATCAGACCACCTAACCTGCCTCTTGAGAAATCTGTATGCAGGTCAGGAAGCAACAGGTAGAACTGGACATGGAACAACAGACTGGTTCCAAATAGGAAAAGGAGTACGTCAAGGCTGTATATTGTCACCCTGCTTATTTAACTTCTATGCAGAGTACATCATGAGAAATGCTGGACTGAAAGAAGCACAAGCTGGAATCAAGATTGCCGGGAGAAATATCAGTAACCTCAGATATGCAGATGACACCACCCTTATGGCAGAAAGTGAAGAGGAGCTAAAAAGCCTCTTGATGAAAGTGAAAGAGGAGATTGAAAAAGTTGGCTTAAAGCTCAACATTCAGAAAACGAAGATCATGGCATCTGGTCCCATCACTTCATGGGAAATAGATGGGGAAACAGTGTCAGACTTTATTTTTTTGGGCTCCAAAATCCCTGCAGATGGTGATTGCAGCCATGAAATTAAAAGATGCTTACTCCCTGGAAGAAAAGTGATGACCAACCTAGATGGCATATTCAAAAGCAGAGACATTACTTTGCCGACTAAGGTCCATCTAGTCAAGGCTATGGTTTTTCCTGTGGTCATGTATGGATGTGAGAGTTAGACTGTGAAGAAGGCTGAGCGCTGAAGAATTGATGCTTTTGAACCGTGGTGTTGGAGAAGACTCTTGAGAGTCCCTTGGACTGCAAGGAGATCCAACCAGTCCATTCTGAAGGAGATCAGCCCTGGGATTTCTTTGGAAGGGATGATGCTAAAGCTGAAGCTCCAGTACTTTGGCCACCTCATGCGAAGAGTTGACTCATTGGAAAAGACTCTGATGCTGGGAGGGTTTGGGGGCAGGAGGAGAAGGGGACGACCGAGGATGAGATGGCTGGATGGCATCACGGACTCGATGGAGGTGAGTCTGAGTGAACTCCGGGAGCTGGTGATGAACAGGGAGGCCTGGCATGCTGTGATTCATGGGGTCACAAAGAGTCAGACATGACTGAGCGACTGGACTGAACTGAACTGAACTGAACTTTGCAAGTGGAGACCAAAAGCTACATAGTATTACTGGTCTTGTGAGTCACACATAGGAACAGTGTTCCAAATGTTTCTTATAATAAAAATATAGAACAAGCATTTGATTATTTGAACGAATTAATTGATGATTGCATGTGTTCATAACATATATATATATTGATTATTTGCACTAATTGATGGCTGTATATGTTCATAGTACATATATGTATTTTTTAATCAGGTAGGGACCTGATAGCACCTAATGTATAATTAAATCCATAGTTTCATCGACTGTACCTTTTCAGTTTACATGTCAGCTGCACAGTCTTTTAGATTTGGTCTGAATTATATCAAGTCTTAGACCCACAGGACAGTGATCATTTTTACTTTTGCCCTAGATCAGGGTTTCTCAACCTTGGCAGTGGTGACATTTTGAGATGGGCAATGTTTTTTGTTGTAGAAGACTGCTCCGTGCATTATGGGATGTTTAGCAGTCCCAGGCCTCTGCCCACTAGATGCCAGAACACCTGCCCAGATGTAACCACTAAAATTGTTTCCAGACTTTGCCGAGTGGCCCTGGGGGTGGGGAGGGAACACAGTCATCTCTAGATGAGAATCTCTGGCCTAGACTGTAGTAATATCAGACTTTTCTTTAGTAATAGTAATAGTGGGATTTCAGACTTTTCTTTCCTGTTTCACTAATAAATATAATGTTCTACTAGAGATGAACTCTCTAGAACAAATGTGATACTTCTTAATGGCCCGAAGCTTACAAGTTCTTGTATCCACCCTGACCTACTCAGATGCCTCCTGCAGAGAGACTGGCAGCCAGCTTTAGCGAGCCTGGTGCTTGGTTGGCTTAAAAGCACGCTTACCTATTGTCTGTGTGGGTTATTCGCGCTTAGTCTTCCTCCTGTTGGATCATAAGCCAGTTCTGCTGTGGACAGCCCATTCCTGAATGGAAGGCCAAGCCCCAGTGTGTATAATTGCATTCTGTTCACCTGGATCCTTTTACCCATTGGAATAGCCCTACTGTCACTGTTTGCATGAGACCCCTACTCCCTGAGTCCACGGCGAGAGTGTAGTTACCACCTGATCGTAGAAGCCACTGCTCGTCCATGGCCCCCACACCAATGGGTCCTGCCATCGTCCAGGTGAGATGCATCCAGCCAAGTACGCTGCGTGCATCCCTCAGGATGGCATTGGTGAAGAAACGCTTTTCTGTTCCTTTCCACCTAGCATGTAGTTGCCTGGCTCTGTAGTGTTTTGTGCCACTTACCCTGTGGATGGAAAGTGTATACATAGCAGAATGCCTGGCAAGGCATGGAAAGGTCCAGCCATCACTAGTAGCTCAAGTTTGTATCCTGAGATGTAGCTTTCCCATGTTTCATATGATGTAAATTCTCAAGGTTGTCGGGGACAGCAAAGGTAACAACTAAGGTATCCGTGTTAATTTCCCAGGTAATTACCAAGCATCAGGGGACACGTGAAACTGCCATGTGCCCTTGTTTGAAATGGAACCGCTGCCTCATTTAAGGATGGGGAGACAATCCGTGTGTACGTTCTCACAGTCCCCCTTGGAGTCCACTGTGTCCTAGAGCTCGGGCCACCACCTGCTGCTAAGCTGAGCACCCGTCTCCGTTGCTCAGCTGAGCAGCCCTTTAAGACTGGGGTGCCCAGGAGACAGCGCACCCTGAGTGTGCCTGCAGTGAGCTTGTTGCTTTAGGCTCGTGACCTCGTTTAATCCCCCCAACTGTTGAGATCATTGGCAGAGCCCCCACCTCACAGATGAGGCTAAGTCTCTGCTGTAAATTTACAGACAGTAGTTTGTCAGCATGGTTCGTACAGTGTGGGCAGCCACAGGTCAGACCTGGACCGACGACACAGCTTGGCTTCCTCCCAGCAGCGCATCGCGTGGTTGGGGTTTAGGTCCTCCACGGCCCTCCACACCTCCGTATGATTCCTGACCACCTGGTGGAGAGTAGTTTGTGAAGCGGGGGTTGGGGGGGGGGACTAACCCTCCTCTTCTGTGTTTGATCTTAGAGCCCACCCACTTAGCTTAGGGCTGGAGGTCTGCACCCCTCGGTTTCCTCCTGAGAATTGCTTTCATATTGGGGCTAGGGGGTGATTCTTTTTTTAGAAAGGGTAATATTGATCAAAGTAACTATTGTAGCTATTAAAAATAGATTAAAATTGCAACTCAATGTTCACTTTATATAAAGCTTTTCCTGTCAGTGAGCATGTGAGAAGACCTCAGTTGACCCTTCAGGTGATTGGGGCATGGAACAGTGGTGGAAGTGTTTTGTGGAAGATGCACTCTTGTTTTTGTAAGTATTGAACCTCTCTTTCTCTAGCCTCTGCTAAACAAAACTCTGAGTCTCCTTCAAGGGTTTTAGGAATAATGCAGGTAGTTTGCAAAATATTTTGTGATATTGCACATCTAAACTGGTGGTTCTCAACCTGGGTGGTGCTGCTCCCTGGGGGACTTTGGCAATGTCTGGAGACATTTTGGTTGTTACTAGTGGTGGGCTGCTACTGAAATCTAGTGGACTAATTTCCTTAAATCTATTGAGAACATATCCAACCCAGGAGGCTTCTGAAACATCCTACAATAAATAAGACAGCCCTACAAAAGAATTATCTGCCTTAAAATGTCAGTAGTGCCAAAATGTCCATGTCTAGATGATATTTATAAAAGGGCATATAAACATCTGTGACCATCTCCCCAACCTTAAAGCTGTCTCAGTTCAGTTCAGTTCAGTCACTCAGTCATGTCTGACTCTTTGCAACCCCACGAACCACAGCACGCCAGGCCTTCCTGTCCGTCACCAACTCCCAGAGTCTACCCAAACCCGTGTCCATTGAGTCATCTCATGATACCATCCAACCATCTCATCCTCTGTCATCCCCTTCCCCTCTTGCCCTCAATCTTTCCCAGCATCAGGGTCTTTTCTAGTGAGTCAGCTCTTTGCATCAGGTGGCCAAAGTATTGGAATTATAGCTTCAACATCAGTCCTACCAATGAACACCCAGGACTGATCTCCTTTAGGATAGACTGGTTGGATCCCTTTGCAGTCCAAGGGACTCTCAAGAGTCTTCTCCAACACCACAGTTCAAAAGCATCAATTTTTCGGTGCTCCGCTTTCTTCACAGTCCAACTCTCACATCCATACATGACTACTGGAAAAACCATAGCCTTTACTAGACAGACCTTTGTTGGCAAAGTAATGTCTCTGCTTTTGAATATGCTGTCTAGGTTGGTCATAACTTTCCTTCCAAGGAGTAAGTGTCTTTTAATTTCATGGCTGCAGTCACCATCTGCAGTGATTTTGGAGCCCCAAAATTAAAGTCAGCCACTGTTTCCACTGTTTCCTGTCTATTTGCCATGAAATGATGGGACTTCTAATTAAAGCTGTCCGATGCTCCACAAACTCACTCTTAGGTGCCCGTGGATAAGTAGTGCGCAGCGATTCCACCCTGTTCACTGTAGCTTGCTTCATGTTGGCATCTTAATTGTATGAAAGGAAAAACTGGGCCCCATACACATGCATGTCGTATTTTTTAACTACTTTTTCCTAACATTGATGACTCTCTTTGTAGGCTTCTGTGTCTTCACAAAATTTTCACCATCATATCAATTTTTATCAATGAAGTTTTCTCTTAATCAGTATCTGCAGTTATGATCCAAGGGATTTTGAGATATATATATATATATAATATTCTTGATTGTATAAAAAAAGAACAAAGTTTTTGCAGGCTTACCCATCAGTAGGGTTTTCTTGTTGGATCGTCTCTGTTAATGTTCCTCAGAGTAAAAGATCAATCAGATATTGTTGTATCAGTTTATCAATGAGTTGAAAATAAACCTACATAAATACATGCTGTGTGCACATGTGTGCACAGCATGTCTGAGCTTGAGACAGAGCCTGCCATCTTCCAAATGGCAGCTCTTGAGGTTTGAAGGCGAGCCTGTGAGGTGAGAGTGGTGGCCCCTCCCTCACTTACAGCTTCCCCTGCTCCATGCTCACCCTGTGCAGTCTGTAGCCTGGCCCTCCGTGGGTCTGCTGGCTAGTCTGCACTTGGCAGAGGGTTCTGAAATGTACCCACAGGATTTTAATTTCTCGAGGTGACTTAGTGCCGACTCGGAGAGGTTAATGCTCACTGAAAGAATTTATTAATTACATCTCGCGAGAGAAGGGGGTCTGCCATGCCACACAGGGCCACTGGGGAAGTTCCAGGTTGGTTAGGAGGCAAAAAGGAGTGAGGGGAAAGCACAGAGCCGGGGGCCGGGGGGCAGCCTTTACTGGGGTTTCTGAAGGAAAAGCCAAGTGGAGCCGGGTAAACAGGTTAGGACTGATGAATTTGAATAATGTCGGTGGCCTCTAGGAGTGGTCCTCCTTATATGGTACCTGGCCCTAGGGTGATTTGGGGCAGGAAACAATGCCTTGGTCTGTGTTAGGTAAAAGGTTTGGCTGGTGGAATGTAAAGGTGCATCCTCAGGCTCAGCACTGTCCTTTAAGAGTTAAGCTAGCCCTGGGAGGGGCCGGAGGCAGGTGAGCAGGACCTCTCAGGTCTCTAAGGCCTCCAAGATTTAAAAATCATTGTAAGATACAGAAAACAAAAAACCGAACTGGGATTAATACACAGAGAACCTACAAACAGTTGGAAACAAGGGAACTGGTGTCCAATAACTAAACTAACGAAGACTGGATGTCTAAGCCAGAATGCGTATATGTTCATTTGAGGGGACAAAGATTTCTTCCAGATCTTCAAAGTTTCCTTCCAGAGCTTTGAATGGTGGTTCGGGAATAACTGGGCTTCCCTGATAGCCCAGTTGGTAACGAATCCGTCTGCAATGTGGGAGACTTGGGTTCGATCCGTGGTTTGGGAAGATCCCCTGGAGAAGGGAAAGGCTACCCACTCCGGTATTCTGGCCTGGAGAATTCATGGATGGTGTAGTCCATGGGGTTACAGAGAGTCAGGACTGAGTGACTGTCAGTTTCACTTTCTTTCATGAAAATAATTAGGAAGCTAGTTAGAATAATTTTAGAGCTGGTCTGGGTTATCTGATAACGAGAATGGAGAGAGACTGAACATGCCTATGCTCTGGCGAAACCTGCGCATCCCTGTTAACCTTCTGCCAGAACACCCTTCCGGGTCCACCTCTGTTCCTTCTCTGTTTTCTGTGCCTTAGTGCGACAGTCACCTTCTTGCAGAGTGGACTCATGTCGTCAGTCAGGCTGCAGCCCCCCAGCTCTCATAACTGACTTGTACCCTGCAGAGTGTAGTTCTGTTTCCCTTGCACTGATGTACACATTGCGTGGATTGAAAGTCTGAGTGTCTCCAAGCTCTGCGGTCGTGCGCGTCCATAGTTGGTTAGTATAGCACTTCTGTGTGAAGTTTTACCAACACGGCTCCCAGAAGTTCCTAGGACTCTTCCATTTCTTAGGTAACACTCTGTAGTACATACACTCAAGACAGAAAAAAAAAAAAAAAAAAAAGGTTTTGTGGAAAGAGCCTTGAAAGATCTCATTTCTAGCCCCAGCAATACTTTGCCCTGGTGGTGTGACCTTCTGAAACCTCAGCTTTCTTTGTTGTAAGATGAGAGGTCGAGGTCAGTGACCTCCAAGGTCTTGCCTGGCACCATCCCTTTCTGAGAAGGCTGACTTTTGTCACAATGTGTAGTTTGCTTTGCACTGGTAGCAAAAACATCACATGTGCAACTTATTATCATTGTCTTTTGATTTTTAAAAAATTTCCTTGCGTCTCACACGGGCAGATGTCCCTGGCTTATCAGATACTGCTGTTGTGTCCTGTCACTCAATTCCTGGGGACAGCACATTGTGTGGCTACAGGCTCAGTGCTAATAATCAAGATGATATGTTCTGCTTGCTGTGACTTTTTTGCGGTTTCTGGGGGGAAATGCAGATGCTTTTCAATTATTCTAAGGGAATTTTGATTAACCCCCTGGGTAGATTTCTGTGTACCACCTGCCATGGAGAAGCGAGTTTTATTGAACAGAAGGTATAGAATTGAATTGCTCATATTTGTTTTCTTTCTGGTGCCTATAGTATTTCAAGCTAAAGCATTTTAATAAATATTTAATAAATATCTGTCTAAAATAGGTCAAAACTATTAGAAACTAAACCTCTTTTGTTATTCAATTTCAAATGCAAATAAGTTCGTTTGATTCTAAGTGGAATTTCCAAAGTAAAGACTCAATGTTTTTCTTTTATATATGTAAAAAGTAGTTATTTTTGACTGCAGTAGTCAGCATCCTGCTTACTACTTAATTCTAAATATTTGCCCTTGGAAGCAGTTTCCTTACATTTATTGCGACATTGCCATTTTGTTGCTGTTTTTGCAGATGTGCATTTTTACTGTTTTCTTCTCCTGATCCATTTTTTACCTTTTGCCTCTGGACAAAATACAGGTGCTTGATTTACAGAGAATTTTCAAATGGCTGCCTCTGAAGCTTTAAGAAAACAAACCAGTTTTATTAGGATATAATTCCCATTCCACGCAATTCACCCATCGTTCCAAGAGTACAATTGAGTATGTTTTAGTCTATTCACAGAGCTGTACACCCCTCACCGTAATCAATTTTAGAGCATTTTCATCACCCCCCAAAAGAAACCCCAAATCCATTAGCAGTCACTGCCCGTTTTCTTTTCTTTCAACCCTTGCCAGCCACTAACCTACTCTCTATCTCCGTGTATTTACCCATCCTGGGCATTACATATAAACAAAGCCATACAACGTATGATCTGTTGTGACTGGCTTCTTTCACTTAGCACTTTTTAAAGATTCACTCATGTTGTAGCATCGGCCCTTCATTCATTTTTGCCAAATAATATTCCATTCTATAGACATACCACATTTTTTCCTTCAGAATGACCATCTACCTTGCTTGTCTTTTGAGCTATTATGTATGATGCCATTATGAACAATCCTCTATTTATGTTTTTTGTGTGAATGCATGTTCTCGTTTTTCTTGAGTGTATACATCCAAGTGGTATTTCTGGGTCATGTAGCAATTCTGTGTCTTGAGTTTTTGAGGATCTGCCAGTCTTCTCTAAAGCCATTACACCATTTTACATTCCCCTCAGCACTTAATCAAACATTATTTAGTTTCTCCACATTCTTGCCAACAGGCTTCCCAGGTAGCTCAGACGGTAGAGCGTCTGCCTACAATGTGGGAGACCTGGGTTCAATCCCTGGGTCGGGAAGATCCCTTGGAGAAGGAAATGACAACCCACTCCAGTATTCATGCCTGGAAAATCCCATGGACCGAGGAGCCTGGTGGACTACAGTCCATGGCATGGGGTTGTAAAGAGTCGGACACAACTGAGCAACTTCACTTTCACTTACCAACATGTGTCACTATCTTTTTTTTCTTGAAGTATAATTGACATGTAATGTTACACTAGTTTCAGATGTACAAAATAATGATTCAGTTTTTGCATTGTTTTTGATCACCACAGTAAGTCTGCTGCTGCTAAATCGCTTCAGTCGTGTCTGACTCTGTGCCACCCGTAGACGGCAGCCCACCAGGCTCCTCCGTCCCTGAGATTCTCCAGGCAAGAACACTGGAGTGGGTTGCCATTTCCTTCTCCAATGCATGAAAGTCTAGTTAACATCTAATGTCTTTTAGATTCTAGCCACCTAGTGGGTATGCGGACAGGACTCCTTTTTTTCTTTTTGAGTTTTTAAATTTTTTATTTTATATTGATGTATATCCGATCAACCATGTTGTGATAGTTTCAGGTGGACAGCAAAGGGACTCAGCCAGACATATCCATGCATCTATTCTCCCCCAAACTCCCCTCCCATCCAGGCTGCCGCAGAACACTGATTAGAGTTCCGTGTGCTATACAGTAGATCTTTGTTGGTTATCCCTTTTAAATATAGCAGTGTATACATGTCAATCCCAAACTCCCTAACTGTCCCTTACCCGCCAGCAACCATGAGTTCGTTCTCTAAGTCTGTGAGTCTACAGGACTCATTTAAATAGGATTCCTCCTTCTCCCTAGCACTTATGGTAAATGCAAAAGTATCCAAAACTGTGTATTAGTTGTTTTATTAAAACAAATTTAACCCTAACAAAAGAACAAAGCATATACATTTTAATTATTGTATATTTTCTATTACACTGTTATCTCCTCCTCAAATACAATGTTTTTATATTAAGCAAGCAGTTCCTTTTATTTCCCTAGGTTGTTTTTTTTTTTTTAATGGCAGCACATACTGTGCAGGAAGGTCATTACATAAAGAGAAGAAAAAAGAATAATCAGCATCGAAGAGAAAGTTAATGCTGTTCGTATAATTTTTTAGTAGGCACCTTGTACTGTTTTGAGATTTAAACCAATTAATCATGTTTTGTGCACATTCCTGGGCCATCCCCTTTGGTTGCCTGTGAACTGATGTTTTGCTTCAGAAATGCAGATAGTGAAAATATTTGTCAAAGCTTCAAATACCAGTGTTTTAATTCTTTAGTCATTTAGGTATTAATCCTGTTCTGTAGACCACCTACGTGTGTTTGTAAGGGCTGTAATAACTGACATTGTATTTAATTAGCACTAATATTGTGTAGAAGGAAAAACATATTAAGTATCTTTCCGAGTCACTAGTTCAAAATTATCAGAAGCTTGGAGGAAAAAGTCCTTGTGTAGGTTGCACTGATATTTCTCATCACATCACTGAGTCACTCAGTCGTGTCTTGACACTTTGTGACCCCATGGACTGCAGCCCACCAGACTCCTCTGTCGATGGGATTTCCCAAGCAAGATTACTGGAAGGGAGTGGGTAGCCATGCCATTTTCTTCTCGAGGGGAATCTTCCCAGCCCAAGGATCGAACCCATGTCTTGTGTCTCTTGCATTGGCAGGCAGATTCTTTGCCACTATGTCACCTGGGAATAACCGTGGAAATTTGTGATCCATTCCCAAACTCATTCATTCGTTCACTCACTTAACAAGATTTTGTTGAGTGCTATTATATCCCAAACCGTGTCCTAGATGCCGGGGACACGGACCAGTTTCAATAGGACAGAAACATGGGTCACAAGTAGGCGGCGACCAACTGGTATATACCGTGTAGAAAGTGAATATTGGTACATCCACAAAAATCAAGCTTCCGTAGCAAAACTGGAGGAGACCAAGGTCGTCTCTCAGAGTGCCCTGTTGGAGGTGGGGCAGGGAAATCACATAAAGGGGAGGATGAAGCCTTTGGACTCTGATGTTTGGCACTCTTTTCTCCCTTCATAACGTTAAGAGCCATTTTTCATTCTCTTGTCTTAAGTCACTTTCCCCAAGTGTAACGATCTTGCTTCCTTTTTTGAATTTCATGTTGGATTCTGTACTTATCACTTCAATTATGTGTATCCTTTCTGTTTGTACACAGAAAGTAATTTACATGTCAATAATGAGGGAAGTTATACACGTGTCTGGGGAGGAGGAGGTATATCGGAAATTGTGCGTGCGTGCTCAGTCATGTGCTGACCCAGGTATCGAACCCGTATCTCCCACATCACAGCCAGGATACTGGAGTGGGTAGCCGTTCCCTTCTCCAGGGGATCTTCCCAACCCAGGGATTGCACCCAGATCTCCCACATTGCAGGCGGATTCCTTACCGTCTGAGCCACCACGGAGGCCCAGAGAGCACTTGTCCAACTGAGCCAGCCAGGAGTTGAACTTGGAATCTTCTGATCGGTAGTCAGATGCGTTACCCGTTGTGCCACTGGCCCTGAAACTGGATTCTATACTTATTACTTCAGTTATGTGTATCCCTTCAGTTCGTACACAGAAAGTGATTTACATGTTGATAATGAGGGAGGTTGTACATGTGTCCAGGGAGGGGATGTGTAGGAAACTGCATGTGTGTGCTTAGTCGTGTCCTGACCCAGGTAATGAGCCCATGACTCCCACATTGCAGGTGGATTCTTTACTGCTGAGCTACCAGGGAATATCTTTTGCATAATTTTGCTTAAAGCTAAAAAAAAAAAAGCTGTTCTAAAACATAAAGACTATTTTTTAAAATGTAATGTACAGGTTAGTGATGAGGACACATACACCTTTATAGGGTACCTACGTTTTTGAGTCAGGCAGATACTTATTGATTGGCTATTCTAACTTTGCTTACTAATGCTCTCTAAGACCAGTTTCCTGGTCTGTAAAATAAGAGTAATAACAGCATCTACCTCATTGGCTATTGTGAGGATTAGATGAGAGAATGCATGCCAGCTGGTCTTCCTTGGTGGCTCAGCGGTAAAGAACCCACCTGCAATGCAGGAGACTTGGGAGATGTAAGTTTAGTCTGTGGGTTGGAAGACCCCCTGGAGGAGGAAATGGCAACCCACTCCAGTGTTCTTGCCTGGAGAATCTCTTGGACAGAGGAGCCTGGTGGGTTACAGTCCATGGGGTTGCAAAGAGTTGGACATGACTAAGCAACTAACACTTTTACTCACTTTCATTCTATTGATATAATAAGCTTTTCTATTTAAAAGACCAGTATAAGAACAAGTGTATTTTACTTTACACTAATTTAGAGTTAAGTCATACTATTTTTAAAGCTATGTATACCATAGATGCTGTTTGTCATTTATTATCTAACGTATCTAATAGTGGAGTTAGCAAAAAAGCAACTCAATTATCCAAAGGTGACTTTGTACTATCCCCCTGCTTGGCTTACTCAATACCCCTGAAGGTCAGCAAGAGAGAAATTTGGCCCAGACTAGTCTTTTCCTGCATTCATCACTTAAAAAGGGGGAAAAAAAAAAGAATGGGGAGAACAGGCCATCTTTTACTTTTATAATTTTTAAGCCATCATTAAAAGTACAACTTGCTTTATGATCTGAAGAAATATCATCTAAGTCTTTACATTAGGAACAAAAGTGAGCCTTTCAGAAAAAAAGGAGCAGGGCTTAATCTGCATTAGCCCTTTGATGTATTTCTAGATTTTACAAAGCTTCCCGTTGTTCCCAGCCACACTGAGACAGACCTAGTCACATGTCCAGCAACGCCGTCTTCTGTCTCCTCAGCACGTGCTGAGCTGGAGACACTGCCTGTAGGTGGCTGGGGCTGGACCATGCACCCGGGATGTGTTAGCACAGGCGTGGGCCCCAGTTCTTCTCCAGGCAAAGGTTCTTTTTTAAAAAAAGTTTTTAATTTTATGTTGGAGTATAGTTGTCTAAAGGCAAAGATTTTTAAGTTAATGATTGGTTTGGAAAAATAAACGGTATCACACTTTTATTCTTCTTTTGAATATTTCTTTAAGATGTAACTGTTATTGTCATATTTGGGGGGCTTTATTGATAAGTGGGAAAATGCCAGCTGAAAAAAGGCATGTTCATCTGTAGTTTTGAAATAGGAAATGTAGTGATAAGTTTTGCTTCTAAATGTAAAAGATCCTATATTTTGAATTCTTGCCATTTTTAGTCCCTTCATCTCATCATTTCTGTAACCTGGTTTTATGTTAGAGGTTGCTGAACTTTATGTAACAATTTCTTTTTGTTTGGTTTTCTTCTGTGATTTTCTTCCTCATGTTTAATCTTATTAAAAAATTTTGTTGGAGTAGAGTTGATTTCCAACATTGTGTTAGTTTTGGGTGTATGCAAGGTGAATCAGTTATATGTATATCCACTGTTTTTTTTTTAGATTCTTTTCCCATATAGGCCATTACAGAGTACTGAGTAGAGTTCCCTGTGCTATACAGTAGGTCCTTATTAGTTACCTATTTTATATTTATAACAACTGCTTGTGTTATGATGGTGATGGGTTGGTGTATGTTTCTAATACCCTTTCTATTGATCAGCATCATTGCCAGAAGAGGCGCTTGGTGTCACCTAGCTTCATAGATGGGAAGAAAACAGTCCAGGTTTCAGTTTCACAAATGGGAAAAGAAACAAAAAACAAATCAAAACCAAAAAGGAAAAGGAAGCAATTCGTGAGCAGTGAGCCACTGTGCAGAGGAGGATAACCTGCCTTCAAAGATTTTTGTCGGGAGCACTATAATATGGTGTTTAATAAATAGTTAACTTCAAAGGGCTCCACTACCAGAGAGCAGGCAGCTTTCCTGCTATTCTTGTTTCTGGCTCAGTTTTACTATAAGTGGCTCACATCCGGTCCTCTGTGGTTTCAGACGGTCATTCGTGTTTATGATCCTCAGGCTGACACTGTAAGAACTGTGGCCCTATTTTAAGTCAAGAGCAAGCCTGCAGCGGTCTGCAGGAACTGATCGGGGCTCTCCCAAAGCCCTGACACCTTGACCCATCTTACAGAAAGTGCTCAGGCACTATAAGCCACATGCACGTGACCTTGTCCTCCAAAAATAAACTGTGTTTGCCAAGGAAGGACCAGAAAAACGCACTAAATGTACCCAAAGGTTTTGATGTATTGTGGTCACTCCTCGCTTCTAAACACTGTGTTCAGTATCCTTCAGATAAAAGCCCGAGGTTACAAAGATCACTCGAGACGCTTGGAGTTTTTCTTTTTCTTCCTGTGGATATATTTGGCTTGTATGTAGAACTTGAGGGGCCACTAGTAATATCAGTCTCTTCCAGATATTAGCTGATAACCAGATGGAATGCAACACTAAGCTGCTGGAACTCAGAAAGCAGCTATGGTTGTTTTTTTTTTTTTTTCTTTTTCACTATAGATTTTAACGCAGCGGGGTATTGGGTCTTCATGGAGCCTGGGTGAATCCTTTTTGAAGAGGCTTCCCCAGAGATTCTGTTGACTATTTCTGTATCATCACCACTATGAATTCTTGTTGAGTATGGTTTGGTTTGGCTCATCTTTTTATTGCTCACTATTGACTCAGTGATAGGACCTAGGGCCATCCCAAGAAACAAAGGCTTGAGAGCGTTTCACACTGGCCACTCCTGCTTTGGTGCCTATTCCTTCCTCTCACTCGCTCTATCAGTTCAGCACTGAAGAGACTGCACTGCTCTAAGATCTAGCCATCTGAGCAGAGGGGCAGAGGGAGTGAGTGAGCATGTGGAAGGGAGAAACTGCCCCATCCCGTTGCACTCACACTAGTGGAAAGGGTTTAAGGACTGGGCCCAGTTTCTGCAGCAGCTTCATTGTTCTTTAAAGCACTGGCTGGTGGAGTCGTCTCTTTCTCTTCTATCCTTTGTATCCTTGAGTCTTTACCCAGAACCAGCTCACTGACTATAGCCATGAAATTAAAGGACGTTTGCACCTTGGAAGAAAAGCTGTGATAAACCTAGACAAAACATGAAAAAGCAGAGACATCACTTTGCTGACAGAAGTCGGCTGAGTCAGAGCTATAGTTTTTCCAGTTGTCAGTTACAGATGTGAAAGTTGGACCATAAAGAAAGCTGAGGGTCGAAGAATTGATGCTTTTGAACTGTGAAGTCTCTTGAGAGTTCCTTGGACAGCAAAGAGATCAAACCAGTCAGTCTTAAAGGAAATCAATCCTAAATGTGCATTGGAAGGACTGATGCTGAAGCTGAAACTCCAATATGATGCAAAGAGTCAATGGAAAGGGCCCTGATCCTGGGAAAGATTGAAGGTAGGAGGAGAGGGGGTGATAGAAGACAAGATGAATGGATGGCATCATCGACTCAATGGACATGAGTTTGAGCAAACTCTGGGAGATAGAGGAGGACAGGGAAGCCTGGCATGTTGCGGTTCATGTGGTTGCAAAGAACCACACACGACTTAGTGGCTGAAACAGCAAAGTTCACTGAGGGAGGTAGGGGTGCTCTGTCTGTTTCTAGTTGTGTCCTCTGAGACCCATGCTGAGCTTGAACACAGATAACCGTATTACAGATCTTCAAATCCTGGGTTCAAGCATGTCTAGTTTAGGTATTCCATGGGCCAGTGCCTTCAGAGGAGCAGTTCACACCAGCGTCCGGCATGCGTAATTTGTAATAGGAGCTTCTCCAAGAGAATTAGACTCCTTTTCAATCTGGAAATCCCAGCACCAGGAATTCAGCCTCAGAAGTTGTTTTAGTTAGGTTTTTTTGCTTGCGGGAGATTCACGTTTCTTAAACTTAGTACCAGGGAATGTGGACAGAGGCCTTTGGAAAAGGCCAGTCGCCCAGGCCCTGGGGAATGCAGTAGCTGGTAGTTTTCTGGATCTCTGGCTCAGATCATCTTCATCCTAATAGTATAATCTTGAGCACTGGCCCATGTTGAGCACATCATAGATACGAGGCGTTTTGGATTGCCTTCTCTTGTACTCTTCCCATGAGGTGAGCCTCAGTACTGATTACTGTTCACTTTTGAAATGAAGGACTTGAGATGCACAGGCATCTTCCAGGGTCACACAGCCAGTACCAGAAACAGGACTCGGCCCAAGGGCTGTGTGACAGCACAGCTGGGCCCAGAGGCCCGTTACAAGCAGCTCCGGGATGGTCTCGCTCTGGGCGCCGCCGCTAATGTGACAGTGCCCCGGCCCGGGTCTGCCGCTGCCCACCTTGGCCCTGCCTTCCTCTGCTGGCTACAGTTTCTGCAAAAGGCAGGTGGACCCCAGTCTCACAGCCGCACCAGCGTCCTCCAGGTCATGCTTTCCCTGGAAGCTGCCTCATTCCTGAGAGCGGGAGGCTCGGACTGATCTATCTCATCTTTTTTCACCTAGATGTTTGGTGGATTGCTGGATCATCCAAGCTTTGCTGCCCTCTGATCCCATCAGTCAGTGCCAGGGATAGGAAGTGGGGCTACGCAAGGCTGTGGACTACCACTTAGGATGACTCTGATGGGAAAGGTCCCAAGATTGAAGCCCACCCTGTGGACTGATGGGATGTGTTCCCAAAGATAGTTGTCTGTGATATTTACGTTAGCACAATCTTTAGAGACTACCAGACTGTCCATCGGCAGGGGTTTGATTAACAGGATTATAGTATTCCATGTGGTAGGACACTAATATGTAGCCATTAAAATTATGAGCAGGTCAGTGTTGATTAACATGGAAAGATGCTATATGAACTATAGGGTGACATGAGAAAATAAGGTTAAAATGGCATGTTCTGGGAATTTCCCCGGTGGTCCAGTGGTTAAGACTCTTCACTTTCACTGCCAAGGGCCTGGGTTTGGGGTCTTCCAGGTCAGGGAACTAAGATCCCACGTGCCAAAAAAAAAAAAAAGTCATTTTGGATACTATTTTGTTTTAAAAACCCAAACTTGGAAGATTGAATCCAGGAATATTAAGAGTAATTTGGGTAGACTTTTCATCATGCTCTTTTGGTAACATTTAGGTTTTTTTTTTTTTTTTAAAAAAATAATGAACATATATTGCTTATAAGTGCTGTATGTTCGACAAACATCAAGGTACAGAAATTGTATAATGAAAAGTAGCTGAAATGAAAAATATTGAAGCAATGAAAAAAAGACCACAAACTACAAATAATTACATTTACTCATATAATAGACAAGTTAAGGGGGCATAACTGTGTGAACTTAGTTAAAAAGCAGCGTTATTACTAAGGAGATAAAAGGAGAAAACCACATTTCTTTAATATAGTAACACTCCAGGTTTCTGGAAGTATTTCACCATGGATTTTTTTCCCCACTGGGGATAACTGGGAAAAAAACTTGAGAATTGCTGGTTGAGGTATCATTAAGTTCATGACTTTATCGACTCTTACATATTATATAATTCTAAGAACTTCATTTTGCTGATGTGTGTGTGTAGGACAGTTTTTGCCAAACAATGTAAATAGTAGTAGCACTCCAAAAAAGGTATTCTATTTCAGATAAATATGGGAAGTGCTAGGTTCAATTAAATGTTTTTTTTCTTTTACTTCAGGACTTCTCAGTCATTATTAAACTGATATTCATTTTGACTCTCAAGAGGAAATATGGAATGTAGTATTTCTCAAACTTATTTTGACCACTGAAGCCTTTTATTCACTAGATGCATATTAGCCTTTACTAAAACTGGTTTTGTAGAAAACATCGGAGATGCTACCTTGGGACCTTTTAAATTAGGACTTAAAGGAAGCAGGATGGCAGAGTAGACTGAGAACAGAAGTAATAGCTGAAACTCCGGTGATTAGAGAGGAGATCCCTTTCTCATCAAAAATAAACAGATAAACAAACAGAAAAATCCCCAAACCCCCAGAAAGCTGTAATCTTATGGGCGATACAGTAGCGGGACTTAGAGGAGCTTGTCTCAGAATAACCTATGTTCTCTATATTATACTTCTATAAGTTGTTGTTGAGTCACTGAGTCGTGTCCGACTCTGCAACCCCGTGAACTGCAGCATGCCAGGCTTCCCTGTTCTTCACTGTCTCTGGGAGGCTGCTCAAACTCATGACCACTGAGTCAGTAATGCCATCCAACTATCTCATCCTCTGTAGGAATCATATATTATAGAATGGAATTATATATAACACATTGAAATGTTTCAAATATGTAGGTATTTAAACTATAATTAATACTTAAAATATATATTATATAGCCTTACTAATAATTCTGTAGATTTTTAAGACTACTTTTAAGAAATAACAACTCTGACTTGAGATTTTGAAGGTTTGCATGCGGTCTCTCTTGGAGATTCACAGTGCACATTAGCATTTTTAAGTCGAGAAGTACTGTAGTAAAGAGGCCTGTTTCCCAGATTTTCCCAAATCTGTTTTACACAGGTGACTTCCTTATCCCCATATTTAATTTTTTTCACATACCTATTAACAGGCCCTAAAAGGTAGTGTTCCTTGGGATACCTTTGGGAGGCACTGCTCCAGATCAGAGAAGGCAGTGGCACCCCACTCCAGGACTCTTGCCTGGCAAATCCCATGGACAGAGGAGCCTGGTAGGCTGCAGTCCATGGGGTCGCTAAGAGTCAGACACGACTGAACGACTTCACTTTCACTTTTTCACTTTCATGCATTGGAGAAGGAAATGGCAACCCTCTCCAGTGTTCTTGCCTGGAGAATCCCAGGGACGGGGGAGCCTGGTGGGCTGCCATCTCTGGGGTCGCATAGAGTCGGACACGACTGAAGCAACTTAGCAGCAGCAGCAGCAGCTCCAGATCAGGGGCAACAGATAGCCTCACCACTTACTTTTGTGAATAAAGTTTTATTGGAACACAGTCACAGCCATTCATATATGTTTTCTTTGTGGCTGCTTTCACATTGTGGCAAGAGCTTAGTTATGACATGCAAAGCCTAAAATATTTACTGTCTTTCTGGCCCTTTATAGAAAAAGCATGCCCATCTCTTCCCTAATGATTAATTATAGGTAGTTATGTGTGCAAATTAATTTTACCCTCTCTGTTTTGTACAGTAGCATTAATACATGCAATTAAAAAGCCAATATAGGTAAATGTGTGTGTGTTAAGTCGCTTCAGTCATGTCCAACTCTTTGCAACCCTGTGGACTATCGCTTGCCAGGCTCCTCTGTCCATGGGATTCTCCTGGCAAGAATTCTGGAGTGGGTTGCTATTTCTTCCTCCAGGGGATCTTCCCAACCCAGGGATTGAACCTGCTTCTCTTGTATCTCCTGCATTGGCAGGCAGGCTCTTTACCACTAGCACCACCTGGGAAGCCCATTAAAAATCGAATATAAGTATATGTATGTGTGTGCATATGTGTATATATTTTGAAATATTGTAAGACATCTTATCAACTAACAGTGTTAACCAAGAATGAGTAGAAAGTCCAGCCAAACTTGTTCATTATGTTTTTTGTGTCAAAATAAAATGCACTGGACAGTCAAGAAGATAATTTTGTTTCAGTTCAGTTCAGTCGCTCAGTCGTGTCCGACTCTTTGCGAATCCATGAGTTGCAGCATGCCAGGCCTCCCTGTCCATCACCAACTCCCGGAGGGAGAGGTTATTAATAAGGTTCTCAATGAGGAATGTCTCAAAGGAAAGGGAGGGCCCGTGTTGTGTCGGGCCAGGTACACAGGGGGCATTGAGAGTCTGGTGGGATCCACAAGGCACAGTGGATGTGAGTTTTGCCTGACTTTTGGGAAGGGAGAGCAGCTCCTTGCCTTTAGCCATTTATCAGACATGGGTGGAGGATTCTGTAACTCTTTCTGTTTTCTAGGAACACAGGGCTCAGGGAAAAGTCAGCGTTGTCAACTGTCAACCAAGTCAATAAATATCATCCAGTACCCACTTGTATGTAGTTCTGACCCTGAAATGTGGCTGTTTTCTAATGTTCTGTCCGAGGCCTCCCCGTCTCTTCCTGTATTTTCTCTTCCATCGCTTCTCTTGTCTATGTCATAGTCAATGCACTTACAGTAAGTCATTGCTTATTGGAATAGAGACAGCAATTATGAATTAGAGCAAATAGATACATCCAACTGTTTTTCAAAAGGGAAGTAGTATCTATGGAATAATATAAAAGGGATTGGTTACATGTCAGTTTGCTATTTCTATGATATTACTATCATTTTATCCATCTGTAAAAATTTTTATGATAAGAAGGACTGCCACAGGCCTGCTTTACTTTTTGAGTCAATCCCAGACAACAACAGTACAGGTCCCACTCAAGACAATAAGGCAGAATAAGACCCTCATACTTTGAAGGGAGATTAGTGCCTTTTGGAACATGTATCATTTGATAAGTCTGTTTGAATGGCTACAGTGATGAGAACCATCATCTGATTACTTTAAACTAGGCACTCTTCTAAACATTTTACAGTTTTTTTTTAAGTACTCTGTACAGACAATAACATTTACACCTGTGAGTTACAAGTTAATGAATTGTAGTAAATTTATAGAATTGTGTAGCCGTCACCACAGCCTAGTTTTTAGATTTCCATCACCCGAAGTTCTCTTCTGCCCGTTTGCAGCTAATTCCTGATCCCAGCGCCACCCCAGGCAATCACTGTAAACATTTTATAGTTATTAACTGCTTTACTCCTTGGAGCACTGCTGTAAGATGGGTTACTGTCATTATTTCAGTTTTACTGGTGTGAAAGTGAAACAGAGAGAGCTTAGGCTGTTAGGGGCCAGACCCTCTGAGACACTACAAACCTGGGCTCGTGTACAACAGAATCACTTGGAGAGCTTGTTAGAGCTTGGACAGCCGGGCTCACCTGAGAATCCCTGGTTCTTTATAGGTGGGGTGAGGCCCGCAAATCTGTCTCTCCAACAAGTTCTCACTGATAATGCTGGTCGGGGGATCCTATTTTGATACACGATGTCAGACAATTTGAAAAAATTGCCACTCTTGCGATGGGTCTGTTTTGTATTCTTGGTGAGCAAATATTGCTCGTTCTAGGGCAAGGAAATGTACGTCATGAGACTGAATTATCATCATAACCACTAAATTCCATCTGAAAAGTAATGTTTGCCGTCACCTTCGACGTGGCATGGAGGCCGGTTTCATGTGCACACGCCATATCTGTCCATCATTTGGTAACTTGTAATCGGAATGAGTTATCATGTGACTCAGCTGTTGCCATCTCTGCCCTTTAAAAAGCAGGCAGCTATTCACAGCAACAAGAAGCAGAGCCAAACTTTGTTCTCATGCCTCCAGTCACAGGCAAAAATGTAAAGGATAATTTACCTAAATAGAAGAAAAATTTAAAAAGAATTAAAAAAAGACTGAAAGGAAAGTACTGACTCACTGCCGACAGCTGCAAAATGTTGCCCTCAGGATAGAGGTTGACTGAATTGTGAAATAATGCCAGAGCTCACACTCTTAATAACTTTTTCTTAGCCCTTGAGAAAGCGCCTCCATTTGATGCGAGATGCTTGGCAGAAGGTGCTGCTGTTTATGGGCTGGCTCAGCGGGGAGGCCCGGATTGAAAGCTCTCCGTTTGTACAAACTTATTTGCATTTGTAATGCTTTTTATTTTAAATCACCTCCAAATGTAAATATTTTGGTATCTTTTCGTGTATTTTTTTTTTTAATAAAATTGTTTTAGTGACTATGAGTCCACGTAAAGGTGAGTCCGGCGGCTTTCCATCCCCCCGCCCCCGCAAGAGACAAAGTGGAAGGTGTAGATGATGCCAGAGAGATGCGGAAGTAGCAGCCATCGAAGAACCCAGCAGAGGTCAGCCGGAGGTCCTGTTTCAGAAGCTTTTCGGAACGCAGGAGAAGAATCACTGAAAAAGAGGTTCATTTGCTTGGAGACGTGGTGGTCTGATATGTTTCTTAACGAAAAGGCACCCGTTTTCTGCTCCTCGGTAACTGCTCCAGTTGACTGTCCTTTTTCTAGACTGCAAAGAACAGTGGAGTCGGCGGCAGAAAGGTGTCTGCTGGCCCACGTGGCAGAGGGCACAACGGAAGTGGCCCTAGGACGGCCCCCTTGAACTTCTGACCGCAGTGGGGGGGCCCACTCGGCCTTCTGGGATGTCGAGAGGCCTCAGGCGTGGCTGGATACAGGGTGGGTACCAGCCCTGCCGCACTGCCAGCCAGCACCTGTCCAGAGGCGGTCGACTAGAAATGGCCCTTTTAGAGCCTTCAGGATCCCATCAGCTCCTCTGAACAGAGCCTTTCTCAGTACGTTTGAGCCACAGACCAAGAGGGGAACTGGGTTCTTAAGGCTAATGCTCGCCTTGATCAAATCTACCACGCTTACAGATGTTATTATCGAGGCAGGTGGGTTTACCTGACACACAGCAAGCCAAATGCTGAGACGCCCAGGTTGGCAGCCCAGAAAGAGTTGATTCACAAGGCAGCCAAGCGAGAAGATAGGAGAACAAGTCTCAGATCCACTTCCCTGGTGACCCCATGGGCTATAGCCCGCCAGGCTCCTCTCTCCATGGGATTCACAGGCAAGACTACTGAGTGGGTAGCCTTGCTCTCCTCCAGGAGGTCTTCCCGACCCAGGGATCGAACCCACGTCTCTTATGTCTCCTGCGTTGGCAGGAGGGTTCTTTACCAGTAGCGCCAGCTAGAAAGTCCCAAATGCGAAGAGGTAGGATATTTATGGGGTAAGCAGGGTGGTCTTAGGCATGGGGAGAGGTGAGGTGAATCCAGGTTCCTGTAGAACAACTGGGCTTCCTGAAGCTGGGAAGGTATACAATCAAAGAGAGGAGGGAAAAAGAAAAAATAAAGCAAGTATTTTCAGCAAAAATGCAGTTTACAAGCAGAAGGGTTTTAAGAAGCTGTTCTGCTGTCTACTGCTCTGCAAGACAAGCTCAAGAGTCCCTGTGAGCCTTCGGTCTCTCTGAACCCTGTGGGCGTGGTTTCAGGACCCTGACCCCACGGGTCTCACACTCCCAGGGTGACTTGAGAAAGCCCCCTTGTGGTCCTAGCCCAAATAAAGGCTGAAGAAGTGGTCATCCACACCTGTGCAGACCCCAGCCTTCTTGGCATGAGGGTGGCTTGAGTATCACAGGATGTTAACATTCTTCCATCTTTTAGGAAGTGTGATACCTTTCAGTCTTTCGCCTGGCGACTGCTATTCTCCTCCTCCCCAGCCCTCCACCCTCCTCCCCCTTTGGTGGCTTTCAGTTTCTCTTTAAAGTAGACTTTTTTTCCTCCCATTTTTAAAAACAGCTCTATTTTATATTGGAGTATAGCCAATTAGCAATACTGTCATAGTTTCAGGTGCATAGCAAAGTGACTTAGCCATATCCGTTTCTCCCCCAAACTCCCCTCCCATCCAGGCTGCCATCCCCTCCCATCCAGGCTGCCACATAGCATTGAGCAGAGTTCCCTGTGCTGTAGGGTAGGTCTCTGTTGGTTCTCCATTTTAAATACAGCAGTGTGTGCATGTCCCTTCCAAATCCTAAGGGATAGTTAGGGAGTTTGGAATCAAAGTAGACTTTAGGATGAGAGTCAGTTCTGAGTCATCCAGCTGTAGAGAGCAGTGGCAGATAAGAAAGCAAACGGGAAAGGTTTCTGAAAGAGGAGTAGGTAATATGATGCCAAGCTTGACTCTCCAGCACCCCATCCTTCTCCCAGAACATTCTCTCTCCCAGGACGGCATTCAACATGAACTTTCCTGAGAGGTGGATAGCTCAACATGCCAACCTAGGCAGCCTTGACTCTAGATTCGAAATTCCTTCTGCGCATTACAGCATTGATGCTTTCGAGCTGCAGTGCTGGAAAAGACTCTTGAGAATCTCTTGGACTGCAAGGAGATCAAACCAGTCAGTCCTAAAGGAAATCAACCCTGAATGTTCATTGAAAGGACTGATGCTGAAGCTGAAACTCCACTGCTTTGGCCACCTGATGTGAGGAACCAAGACATTGGAAAAGACCCTGATCCTAGAAAAGATTGAGGGCAGAAGGAGAAGGGGACAACAGAGGATGAGATGGTTGGATGGCATCATCGACTCAGTGAACACAAGTTTGAGCAAACTCCTGGAGATAGTGAAGGTCAGGGAAGCCTGCCGAGTTGGACACAACTGAGCGACTGAAAAACAGCAACATTACAGACACTTCTAGCCTGACCTACTGTTGAATGTTTCTGCTTGGTCAGTTGGCCTCCTAACGATCCCATGACAGGCTCTTCTCTCCTAGCTCTTCCACACCTGAATCGTAGCATCCCTGTCCAGGAAAGCTCACTGCTACCTCTGCCCTGCAGTGGAATTCTTTTACTGCAAGGCTTACCGTAAGTCCTATCTTCTCTATGTAAGCCTTCGTCTGACTCCCATAGGCTCTTTCCTCTGAAATTCTGTAATATTTCATTGTCTTAATACACAGACCCAGAGCAGTTTGCTCTAAGGGGTGCCTTGGCCAGGGACACTTTTACCCTGGGGACATGTGGCAATGTCTGGAGACGGTCTTGACTGTCACACTGTGGGGAGGGGGGTGCTATGACATCTGGTGGGTAGAGGCCAGCCTGAGAAATCTGACCTTCAGTGTTCCTGGATCTAACCTACGTGACATAAGGATCTCTATCCTTGGAGTATTTGAAGAGGAGATCTCAGGTATATTTGAATATATTCAGTGGTGAAAGGCTCCCTGGTTCACAAGGCCACCCATTCTGTTGTTGGGGAGCTCCACTGGAAACCGTTTCCTCGTGTCGGGTTGAAGTCTGTCTTCTGGGGCTGGGCCAATGAATGGATTCCTTTCCCGTCATGGGGTGTTTGCAGAGCGCTCCCTTGGGATTCCTGGCAGTTCCCACCCACATCCCCTCCCTGATCCCACGACTTACCTCTGTAGGTGCGTCTACCCCAAACGTCAGGGTGACCCTGCAGATGGCAGACACGACATCTTACTCGTCTGTTTCACAGCCCAGTAGCTAGTACAGCTCATCTTGTGACAGAAAATGCTAACTCTCTGCAATGACCAGCCCTGTAGAGTTGGTACCGCTGCTGGCGGAGAGCATCCAGAAGGTATGCGAGTTGTGATCGTGGTGCAATGCATTGTCCCTTACATTTTGTAGGGTAATTGTAGGATGGTTTGCCTTTAAAGCAGAGATGGGTTTTTTACTTTGTAAAGCCTGTGAGAAAAATATTTATTTGTAAAGTAGGTGGCTAGCGCAGCATTTTTTGTGTGGTGCTCTGGCTTCTCATTCATGATTACACTATAAAGAAACTGTCTTTTACTGCTCCGCTGTCCAGTTTGTTGGGTTAATTTGGGAGATAGTGTCAGTGACCTGGAATTGTGCCAATTTCCAATTAGCACTCTGCGTAACCACTGATTTCACTTTAAAAGTAATTACTGCAGATTTTCTCATCAACCCTGAATGTATTAATAGCATGTACTTTTCTAATCCCGTGTTTTATTCTTCTCATCTAAAAGAAAAGTTTTCTTTAGGTTTTTGTACTGTGAAATGTTTTCAGCTCACCTTGATATAATTTAAGACTTGGGGGAGAGTTGCAAAAATAGTAGAAAGAATGTTCATATGATTTCATCAGTTTCTCAGATGCCAACATTTTATTGTGATTGCTTTGTTGTGTTCTCTTATGCTGTCTGTATGATTATTTTTCTCTGAACCATTTCAGTAAGTTGCTAACAATACTTAAGTGTGTATTTTCTAATGAGAAGATGGCTATTACCTTTTATAATCACAGGGCAGGAAATTGACATTGAAAAAGTATGATTAGCTGACCTACAAGCCTTTCAAATTTTTCTAGTTTTCCTACTGATGTCTTTTATAGCAAGAGAAGAAGAAATATTTTTAATTTCCTGCTCCAGGATCTAATTCAGAACCACACTGCATTTAGTTTTCATGTCCTTTCATCTCCTTAGTCTAGAAGAGTTCCTCAGTCTGTCTTTGTCTCTGATGACCTTTACATTTTTAAAGACGGACCATTTATTTTGTCAGATGTCCCTCAACTTGGATTTGTCTGGTGTTCCCCCACCGTCGCACTGAGTTACCCGTTTGGGGCAGAGGTAGCACAGAAGAGATACTGCGTTCTTTTCAGTGCATTGTATCATGAGGAGGGTCGGGTTTCTGCTTTCCCCATCACTGCTGCCATTGCACTGGTGACTTGCGTAAGGTAGCGTCTGGTTCCTCCACTTTTGTAAAGTTACTGCTTTCCTTTTTCTATTTATCTGGTAAAGGAGATAGACCCCTATCCTGGTCACTTCAACATAATATGGTAGGTAAGACAGGCAGATAGCCAGGGTGCTCTCAGAGCCTGTACGTGGAATTTGGGGAAGGCTCCTGAGTTGATGACACCTTGACTAAGACTTAAGGAAGGGTTATGGGTCAGGTGAGCCAAGGCAAGTGGGGAGAATATTCTAGAAGGGTGTATTACCACAAACACAGTCATGGAGCCATGAAGCTGCATAGTGTATTCAGGAATCTGCAAGGGTTGGCAGCTTGAGTCCTCGGTTTGAATTCTCAAAGCACGGAATTCCCAGGAGGGAAACTGAGGGCTCAAGGTCTCATGGGAAGCTGGGGGCAGAGGCTGTGCTCTCTGTCAGGATTTGTGGGGTCTCCTTGCCTTAGAATTTCATAGCTGTCCCTCCCCTAATTCACATAGAGCCAAAAACAGCAGAAAAGTGGGACATTAAGGGCAAGGGAAGAATCGCAGTATTTGGTAGTCACAGAGCTTGTATCATTAGGATACACAATTTATATTTATTTTACTGAAAGTTGGTTTTGTTTTCATGGTGAAAGTACAAGTCGCTCAGTTGTGTCCGACTCTTTGCGACCCCATAGAATGTACAGTCCATGGACTTCTCCAGGCCAGAATACTGGAGTGGGTAGCCATTCCCTTCTCTAGGGGATCTTGTCCAACCCAGGGACCGAACCCCGGTCTCCCACATTGCAGGCAGATTCTTTACCAGCTGAGCCACAAGGGAATTCCAAGAATACTGGCGTGGGTAGCCTATCCTTTCTCCAGCATTTCTTTTCATAGAAGAGAAGTATTATCTTTGCAAAGAGTTGTCCCTTTTTTCTGTCCTTTTTTGGATGTCAAAATTAATGCAAATAGAAAGATGAAAAATTGTGCAAATGAAACAAAAGACTTGATTTTAGCTTAGAAGTTTATACTGAAAAGCCTGCTATTCTTTAGCTTGAATAAGTAGTTAAAATTGTGGAATGGTAACCTCTTCTCTGCTGCTGCTGCTGCTAAGTCACTTCAGTCGTTTCCAACTCTGTGCGACCCCATAGATGGCAGCCACCAGGCTCCCCCATCCCTAGGATTCTCCAGGCAAGAACATTGGAGTGGGTAACCTCTTCTCTGACACTCAGTCAATTCAATTTTTTAATTTTAGTGGCAAAATGCACTGCCTTACCTAGGCATGAGGTAGCAGATACAGTCAGAGTGCCCAGGACTTTTCCAGACTCCAGTCAACAAGCTGACTTGCCAAGAGTATTCTAATTAAATTCATGCCAAGACACTTCCTCTGTTTCCCTGATCAACGAGGTCATCTCTGCAAGTTGAACATTAGTGATTCTGTCAGCAAGAAAAAGAGTATGAACCTCTGTCTAAATTTCAGCGATGTCAGGGCAGAAATGTTTTCAGATGAATTCCTTGAGGTCTCCAGGACCCCTTAAATTTCTCCATTGGGTTTGAGGTTAGTGGAATCTTTTCTTTGGTGCTAAAACTTTTCCTAGTTAGTGCCTTTTGCCTCCTGCCTGCATGGAGTCATGTATAGCTTGGCCAAAAGGATTACAGAGTCTTTTTTTTTTTTCCTTTACAGAATTGAGTGTCTTCTGTGTACCAGACTATGATCTCTAGCTTGTGGGGGTTTTTACTGTCTGTCAGAGAAGACGCCAAAAAGAGAACAGGCCAGCCACCAATCAGCAGCATCCGTACTCATAACTAGAGAGCCTTAAAAGAAAAGCTGTACACAATTCATGTGGCCAAATATATTCTTTTCAAAATACTGAGTTAAAATTCATATAACATAAAATTAACCATTTTAAAATGTACCATTCCGTGATATTTAGCACATGAACAATGATGTCATCTCTGTCTATTCCCAGCGCATTTTCATTACCCTGAAAGAGCATCCTGTACCCTCTAAGCAATCATTCCTCATTTCCCTCTCTCCCTAGACTCTGATAGAAAGAAGAAAAGTGTTAGTCACTCAGTTGTGTCTGCCTCCTTGCAACCCCATGGACTGTAGCCTGCCAGGCTCCTCTGTCCATGGGATTTTCCAGGTTAGAATACTAGAGTGGGTTTTCATTTCCTTCTCCAGGGGATCTTCCTGACCCAGGGATTGAACCTGGGTCTCCTGCATCACATGCAGATTCTTTACCATCTGAACCACCAGGGAGGCCTGGACTCTGATAACCACTGGTCTGCTTTCTGTCTCTGGATTCTCCCATTCTACAGGTCCTATATAAAGGGATCATATAATATGTGACTTGTTGTGTTTAGTTTCTTTCCTGTAGCCTAGTATGCTTTCTAGTTTATCTGTCATGCGATATATCAGCACTCCATTCCTATTCAGTTCAGTTCAGTTGCTCAGTCGTGTCCGACTCTTTGCGACGCCATGAACCGCAGCACACCAGGCCTCCCTGTCCATCACCAACTCCTAGAGTTTACCCAAACTCATGTCCATTGAGTTGGTGATGCCATCCTACCATCTCATCCTTTGTCATCCCCTTCTCCTCCTACCTTCAATCTTTCCCAACATAAGGGTCTTTTCAAATGAGTCAGGTCTTTGCATCAGGTGGCCAAAATATTGTAGTTTCACCTTCAACATAAGTCCTTCCAGTGAACACCCAGGACTGATTTCCTTTAGGATGGACTGGTTGGATCTCCTTTTCACAGCTGAATGATATTCTATTTCCGACTGTATTCTTCAGGTATGTTTGAAAATTAACTCCTCCCTGTTGAACTGTTTCACAGTGATATTTCAGGGATGGAAATAGTTTAAATAAAGACTCAACTTAAACTCAATTTATGTTAGCATACTTCTCCATAGTAGAGAACAGTATTGCATTTTGCCCCCATAAATAGAACATTTGAAATCTTTTGACAAGGCCTTGACTCAGTTCTCTGGTTCTAAGAACTTGGCGATGGCAGCCAGCAAGGCTGCCATCAGCACTGTGGGCAGAATGATTGCTGTCACTTCACGCCCTGTGGAAAACCATGAGTTGGGGTGATGGGGGTGGCCTCCACTGGTTCCAGGTAGAAATCCCAGGACTGGTCCCAGGTAGAAATCCCAGGTGTCCAGTCTGCACAGAGCACAGTGGGTTTCCTTCCATTGTTCATCTTCGAACTGCATCGCCAGTTCTCAAATATCAGTAGCCTCCATTGTTCCCAAAAGAGTCTAGGAAAACAAGATTTTTCCCTTTGTCAGCATCAGTGTTGGCATACTGGAGACACCAGAGCTTATTGCCCTGGGACATAGTTGTTGTCTCATGAGGATGTTGGGCCAAAATAAAGGGCTTTTCTATCTGCTGTTCAATGCGATATATAAGATATTAGTGAAATATTTGTTCTGATGTTGATGACTTCTAGCGTTTGACAGAGAAACTGCTGTACCTCTGTTTTATTTTCCTGGCTCACGCATCACTGTTTCCAGGCCACATGGCTTCAGCCTCATCTTTCCAGTACTGGGTGACCTCTTTTATTTGGCAGGATGATAGGCAAGCCGGCAGGATACCTTAAGACAGACCTTCACGTTGGGACTAGTGACATTTTGGTAAAGTTGGGTCCAGCTTTTCACGCTGTGCCTACTCCTGGCAGAGTGTGGTGGCCAGTGACCCCTGGGGGGACGGACGGGTGCCCCGACATCCACACTTCACTGACGAGCCCTGTGCCACAGAGAACTGCTCTGATCCATCACAGTGAGGGACAGAGACAAGACCAAAGCTTGTGTGACCCTGGTCGTACTTCCTGATGTAAACAAATTTCAACTATATTTCACATTAAAAAAAATTTTTTTTTTCACTTCACAGAAGATGATTTTCGAAACAACACAGAAGAAGCGAGGGGAAAAAAAGTATTTTGAACATTTCTGATTCACAGATGGCCTGAGACTTTACTAGAGGTGTTAGGGTTTGACTGTCCCCAAGTTAAGAGTCTCTAATAAAGAGTTTTGAAGGAATATTCATTGAACTCATGCCTCTGTCATTCGAGGGGGATGAATAACAGATTCACTTTTTAAAAATAAGATAGGCAGTGCTTGAAACCCATCTTCAGAACACTGTAGGTCTCAAATCACCTGTGAAATGAATGGAATTAAGAAATTTGGCAAGAATGGAGTTCTGTCCAAAAGATCTAAAATAATTCTAGTTCAATCCATTTTCTCCTAAGGGGACCTTTTTTTCAGATTGAGGTGATTAGTTTGAAAGCAAATGGAGTAGCCAGACTGCATATTCTAGTAAGGTTGTAGAAAGGCTGAAAGTTAAAAGTCACACTGGTTCACTGTATCGTCCTCTCTTGCAGATGCCAGACCAAAGGCAGTGGTGGTCTAGCAGTACAGTCATTGTCATTTGTTGAGACTAGAATTTTCCTTTGGGTAATTTATAATTTTTTTAAAATATTAAAGTTTCTTTTCAAGGGTTTTGTACTCAGTTTGTTTCATAACATATGCATTCCATTGGAAGTTACCTTGCCAACTTTGCTAGGACTTTTTAGCTTCTCCATCGTTTTTTAATAAACCAAGAGATCAAATGAATACTCCCCCAGTTTCTCAGATATTGGGCAGTTACGCCTGGTTTCGGTCCATCTAAAACATCATTTATAACAGAGAACACAGAGAGTGTTCCCTCTCCAGAGAACACTTTGAGCCCAGGGCTATTCTCCAGCCTCTGAAGGTTGCTTGTGGATGCTTCATTTTCTAATCGCATCCTTACAATAATAATGTATATGGTCCAACTAGGGCCAGAAGCATTGAGGTCAAAGAAGATTAATAGGAGGGTGACTGTAGACAGCATACCACTTCCAAAAGTTCAAAACATCAAATGGACAGGACGGAACACATGCAAAAGGCACATTAAAGGCATTCCTTCCGTGAGCAGAATATGAGTCAGTTCAGACTATGGCAACAAAGGACCACAGACTGGATGGCTTAAATAGTGGCAGTGTATTCCCTCACGATTCTGGAGCCTAGAAGTCCAAGACCAGGTACCAGCAGGTTTATTTTTATTACTGAACTGAACTCAGGTCCACTCCCCCAACCACAGAGCAAAGCCAGTCTACTGACACCAGGCTGTGGTGAGGGAAAGTACAGCGTTTATTGCTAGAAATTGTGCCAGACGATTCACACCTACTACCTCATTCAGATCTTAAAATAGGCCTACCAGTTTTTATTTCCACAGGAAAAAATTCTGTAAGACAAGCAATATTTGGGAGTTCCCTAGGAATCCAGTGTTTAGGACACTGTGCTTCCACTGCAAGAGGCCCAGGTTCAATCCCTGATGATTGAAACAAAGATACTGCAAAGCCGCAAGGTGCAGCCAAAAATGGTCTCCTTTTAGTGGGTGAGGAAAGAAACTGTGAAGTGAGGTAATAATCCTAAGCCACACTCAGTCAGACTCTGAACCCCAGTTTTACCAGCACTATGCTCATAATGTCCCAGGTTTATCAGGAATTATCTATACGAAGAAAGAGTTACTCAGAAGAAGATTTTTCTAGCTAGAGGAAGAATCGGAGAAGCCATGTTATGTTCAGCTGAGTCTTGGGAAAGGAAAGCTTCTCAGCGGACATGAGTTAAAGTGTTAGTCACTCAGTCGTGTCTAACTCTTTGCAACCCTAGGGACTGTAGCCCACCGGCTCCTCTGTCCATGGGCATTCTCCAGGCAAGAATACTGGGGTGGGTTGCGATGCCCTCCTTCAGGGGAGTCTTACCAACCCATGGACTGAATCCAGGTTTCCTGCACTGCAGGCAGATTCTTTACCAACTGAGCCACCAGGGGACATGAGCTGATCCCTGCTATAAACAGAGCTTTGTCTCCCTGCTGGAGTCCATGCATTGAAACCTAATTCCCAATGTGATGGTGTTTGGAAGTGGAGCCTTTTGGAATTGACTGGCTCAGCGGTAAAGAATCCACCTGCCAATATGGGAAATATGAGTTCAGTCCCTGGGTCAGGAAGATCCCCTAGAGAAGGAAAAGCAACCCACTCCAGTATTCTTGCCTGGGAAATCCCATGGACAGAGGAGCCTGACGGGCTACAATCCATGGGGTCGCAAAGAATCAGACATGATTCACTGACTAAACAGCTAACAGCAAAGACCATGAATGGGATCAGTGCCCTTATAAATGGGACCCCAAAGGGATCCCTTGCCCCTTCTACCATATGAAGACACAGCAGAAAGATGGCCATCTGTGTACCAGGAAATGGGTCTCACCAGAGCCTCACTTCTGCCCATGCCTTGATCTTGGATTCGCAGCCTCCAGAACAGTGAGAAATCATCGTCTATTGTTAATGAACCACAAATCTGTAGTATTCTGTTACAGTAGCCCTAAGGGTCTAAGATAGTCCCATCAGAAAGCCTGCTCCCATAGCGGAGGAGGCTGCCTTGTGTCGATGCTTCTCCAAGTGTGGTTCCTGGGAACTCTAGAAATGTAAGCCCCAACCCAGAGTCAGAAACTCTGGAGGTGGGGCCCAGCACGCTGGGTTTTAACAGGTCCTCCAGATGAGTTTTGACGCTTCTTATTTGAGAACCACTGCTCATGCTATCTTAGTGGAGAACACTGCCTTTGATGAGCTGCTGCCCCTTCCATATTAATCAAACAACCACTGACTATAGTTTAGGTACTAGAGCCTGATTCAGGGCAGGTTAACTAAGATAGATGTCATGGAGAAAGGCTGCTTGATGGCAAGCATCCCATCCCGTCTTCTCAGGACTCACGCTTTCTAGTGTTCGCAACCCAGAGCAAAGAATCGCAGGTCAGTAAGGAATAGCTGAGATTCAGTACTCCTGGTGTCCCGATTATAGACACAAGTGAAATATTTCTAGTGTTACTTCACAGCTACTGTGTAGCGTCATTTAACAGTAATGGTAAAAGTTAAGTGTGCCCTTTTCAATTCGATTATACAGCTGCCACTTAGAAATTCATCCTTAGGGAAGAGATCTCAACTTCCGTGACTAAAGCTTTGGTGGTTACTTTTGGCATTTCTGGCCCTCCAGAGTCTAAATCAGCTGAGTGGTGACAATTTGTAAATTTAGGAGAGTTTTATGTTGATCAGTATGAATATTAGCATTTCAGATAATATGCAGTGGTATGTGGGTGACGGATAGAGGCTTCCACGAAATTATCATGGAGTCATTGCAACCAGGCAGAGTTATCTGTCATATACAGATAACCAGTCACGCTGTTGGGGATAATTAGAGAAAAAGGAACAAATCTGAGAAAATGAGAGGGAGGTAGAGCAGGTGGCCGAGTCTGTGATTTGTCCCTGCAGCCTTGGGAAGGTTCGAGAAACTAAGGGGGAGCCTCCCTGGGGCCTTCAGGTCGTATTTACATCTGGGCTTATCATTCTTGGGGACGGGGAGCTGAGCCCTGGGTAAGAGGGGCTGGCGGGGCCAGGTGAGGGTACTTGGAGACACTGTGGAGATGTCAAGGGCAGAGTTTGTGTGTCTTGGAAGGGGGTTGGGAGTTTTCCCCCTGCTTCAGCTGAACTAAGCATGTAAAAGGAAGAAGTGGCCTAAAGTTCTTTCTGTCTTAAACATCCTTCATGTACTGATGAACCTGTTTGCAGGGCAGCAGTGGAGGTTCAGGCATAGGGAAGTCTTGTGGGCACAACAGGGGAAGGAGAGCAGGGGACGAGTGGAGAGAGTAGCATGGAGACAGCTTGCGTTACCAAGTGGAAGACAGGGAGCCAGGGTGGGTTGCTGTGTGGCCCGGGGGGCTCAACCTGTGCTCCGCGACAGCCTGGAGGGGTGGGCTGCGGTGGGAGGGAGGCTCAGGATGAAGGGGACGCATGTGCACCTGTGGCTGATTCGTGTTGATGCAACGCAGAAACCGATACAGTACTGTAAAGCAGTTATCCTCCAATTATAAAGAAAGAAATTAGAAAAAACATCCAGAAAGAGTAAAAACAAAGAAGTTTATATAGAGTGAGTTAAGGATGGCAAATGGCAAAAACTTCATGGATTTCCTTCTTTTTAAATACACTGACATCGTTGTGTTTTACCCAGTGGAAAAGCATTTATAAACATAGATGTGTATGTTTATATTTTTATAGATATATGTGAGAAGATTTTTAAGCAAACTGTTACCAGGACGTCTGGGGAGTGGGCCTGGAGGTTGTTGGTGGGTGTGGATTGTTAGCCTGTTCTGCACACCTCTTACATTGTAGGACTTGTGCAGCCAGCCTGTAACTGTTGTTAAGTCCATAAAATGCATCTTAAATTTTATAAGAGCTTTCAGGTTTCACTCAGTCCCCAGTTCTCTTTTTCTAGTAAATCTCAAGTTCCTCAAATATGAATTCTCCTGCCAGAATTCAGAAACACAGACCTGGGAATTCCCTGGCAGTCCACTGCTTAGAACTCCAGGCTGTCCCTGCTAAGGACCCTGGTTTGATCCCCAGTCAGGGAAATAAAAATCCCAGAAGCCTTGAGGCATGGCCGAAAAAAAACAAAGACCCAAAGTCTAGGGAAAGACTGTGATAGTCGGATCAGCACAGGCAGGGCAATGTTTCCAGTATGGAGAGACCTCAGGAGAATTGAGCGAAAGGCCAAATTATTAGGCCAAACAATTTTATCAGAAATGCCGAGTGAATTTCTGTGAGGGATTAATAAGCTCCATGTTTGTAAGATGTGTGCTCTTTGAGAGAGATTCAGATCCTTAGTGAGTGCAGGTCACTCGGTCATGTCTAACTCTTTGTGACCCCATGGACTCTAGCCACCAGGCTCCTCTAGGTCCATGGGATTCCCCAGGCAAGAATACTGGTGTGGGTAGCCATTCCCTTCTCCAGGGGGTCTTCCTGACTCAGGGATTGAAGCAGGGTCTGCAGGCAGATTCTTTACCATCTGAGCCACTGTGTTTTCACTAATTGTAGAAGACCTACCCAGAGGAGCCTCCAGTGTCTTCCCAGGGAAGAGCCCAAGAATTCTCGCATCTGAATTTTGACTTGAGATATTGTGATTTATAGTAAAAAAGAAATTGTATGTTTGGTCTTTGTCCGGTTTCTGGCACAGAACTCCTAAAACCCTTGGAATTTTACTGAGTGAAATGAGTGATGAGGAGTGTCATTGTTATTTATAACAAGTCCCTCTCAACTGCACCAGAGCTTAATGAGATGACTTTAGGAAGCCCCTGAGATTGAGTCTGGTTCCCAGAGAACCAGCCAGGTGATTGACGGATGGGAACTTTAAGCCCTGCCCCCAACACCCTCCCTCCCTCCCTCCCTCCCGCCCTCCCTCTCTCCCTCCCTCTCTCTCTCTCTCTCTCTCTCTCTCTCTCAGCTGGGGGAGTTAGAGAGCTTCCAGCTTGGTGAACAGGTGGGGTGCTGGGAGGGACACACCTGGAGAGACGAGGACTTCTGCGGGTGACAGGCTTGGACTTGTGATTGCCATCTGACATGGAGGACAGTCCTACGAGATGAAGCCCGTAACCTGTGGGACCACAGCATCGGACCTGCACTGAGCTGTGGGACTCCCAGCTGACATTCAGAGAGAGGTGGAGAAGTGCTCTGGGTGGGGAAATGCCCACACATGTGGTGATCAGAAATACTCTGAGCAGAGCATGAAAAAGAAATGGGTGATTCCCCTTTTACTTAATTTTCTTCTATCTGTAGACAGGTGTTAATGATAATAAAAAAACAAAAGAGGAGCAGTGATGGCGATTAAATATTAATACGGCATTTACTGTGTTTGCGCGTTCCTCATGAAAGAATTCACCAAATCCTCACAGCAGCCTTTTGGAAGAGTTTGAGGGGGGTAGATGTTAACTCTGCTCTGAATATTTGTTGGGATTCTCCTGTGAAGCCATCTGGTCCTGGACTTTTGGGAGTTTTTACATTGTGCTTCAGTTTCATTGCTTGTGGTTGATCTGTTCTTATTTCCTGGTTCAGTCTTACCCTTCTAAGAATTTGTCCATTTCCTCTAGGTTGTCCATTTTATTGGTATGTCGTTGTTCATCCTGTTATGATCCTTTCTGTCTTGAGGGATTGTTGTAACTTTTTTTTTTTTTTTAATTTCTGATTTTATTGATTTGAAAAGAAAGGGAAGTCACTCAGTCGTGTCTGACTCTTTGTGACCCTGTGGGCTGTAACCTACCAGGCTCTTCCATCCATGGAATTTTCCAGGCAAGAGTACTAGAGTGGGCTGCCATTTCCTTCTCCAGGGGATCTTGCCGACCCAGGGATCGAACCCTGGTCACCCGCATTGCAGGCAGACGCTTTACCACCTGAGCCACCTGGGAACCCCAAGAGAGTCTCAGGTGGGTTGTAAATAACACACCACCCTACCGCCCTGCTAGAGTGGGGAGAGGTGATTTGGACCCTCTCCCTTTTTTCTTGAGTCTGGCTAAAGGTTCATCCATTTTACCTATGTTTCCAGAGAACCAGCTTCCAGTTTTATTCATCTTTTTTTCATGGTTTTTAGTCTGTATTTCGTTTGTTTCTGCTCTGGTCTTTCTGATTTCTGTCCTTCCACCATCTTGGGTTTCTTTACTCTTCTTTCTCTCGCTCCTCTAGGTGTAAGGGTGAGTTGTTTGAGAGTCTTCTTGTTTCCCTAGGTTAGCTTGTACTGCTATAAACTTCCCTCTTAGAACTGCTGTTGCTCCATCCCACAGGTTTTGAATCATCGTGTTTTCATTTTCATTAGACTCTAGGTATTTTTTAAATTTCCTTTCAGATTTCTTTGGTGATCCATTGGTGGTTTCTCACAACTTTTTGAAGTAAGCACTATTATGAGCCACAGTTTATAAATAAGGAATCTAAGATTTAGAACCGTAGAGCTAGAACTGGACAGTTAGGCATTGCTAATCCAAACTGTGGTGCTGGAGAAGACTCTTACAAGTCCCTTGGACTGCAAGGAGATCCAACCAGTCTGTCCTAAAGGAGACCAATCTTGGGTGTTCGTTGGAAGGACTGATGCTGAGGCTGAAACTCCAATACTTTGGCCACCTCATGTAAAGAGTTGACTCATTGGAAAAGACCCTGATGCTGGGAGGGATTGGGGGTAGGAGGAAGAGGGGATGACAGAGGATGAGATGGCTGGATGGCATCACCGACTCTATGGACGTGAGTTTGAGTAAACTCTGGGAGTTGGTGATGGACAGGGAGGCCTGGAGTGCTGCGATTCATGGGGTCGCAAAGAGTCGGACATGACTGAGCGACTGAACGGAACTGAATCCAAGATGTTTTACCATATGCAATAAAAAAAAATCCGCTACTGTCTCTTGAAAAATCTGAGATGTTTGAGACAGAGACAGGAAATACTGTTTGGTGAATAGTTGCTGTCAGGCACTTCTTGGTTACAAATCTTTGTTCATTTATTCATTTAATTAAAATCCTGATGTTTAAAAGTAAAGAAATTTGTTCTGAGAAGTTAGGCCACCTGGCCCAAAAGTGATGGCAGACTGAGGTCATTTGGCTTCAAAGCCTTGTGCTTTACGCTTTCACCATTTCCAACACGCCAGCTGTGTGTCCTATTCCTGAGATTGGCCACGTGACCTTTACAGGTCTCATCTGCCTTCAGTAATGTGTTTTCTGTGTAATACACACTATGAAGTGTGTGAGAAGTCCATTTAGTAGCTCTGGTTAAACTTCCTTCCTAAGATATGTCAGAATTCTAGTCTATAAAATGGCTTAGCCACTGCTGTGACACCTGATGGAATTCATGCCCAGTCATTTAGACCAGTGGTTGTTGGGTTGTGGAGGGAAAGGAGGCTTTCTTTTCTGTCTTCCTATATAGTATCTAGAGCATTGTAGACTAAACTGACAAGAGAAAAAACGCAGATTATATTACTTTTACATGGGAATTCACAAAGAAATGTGACTTGAGGGCTATATACCATCTTAACAGAGGGCAATACAGTGTGGAGAAGAGATTAGACAAAGGAGTTTGGGGGCTTCTGGGCTGGGGTGAGTTGTGAGCAGGTAACTAGGAAATGTATGACTTGTAGAAGGCTGTTTAGAAAGGTTTATTATGCAGAGAAGTGTTCCACGCAGGTGATAGGAGTTGTCTGTGGGGTGGTTCCTTTCCTGGTGTGGAAGACAGACACTTTTCCAGGGGACGTTTATGCCCAACTTTTAGACAGCAAGTGGAAGATGGAAAGCTCATTGCTCTCATCAGGCAGCCATGCTTATGCCACAGCGGCGTCTTCGGGGGAGGCATGCTGTAGTCTCTCTTGTCGTTTTCTGCTCTGATCTTTTTGGTCAGTGGTTTACTACGCCGTGTTACCATCATTTGTTTGCTTTGTCTCTTCATGTTTGAGTTTCTAAATCTCTAACCCATATGAGCCAGCGTTTTGGTGTGTTAGACTGTGAGTTTCTTCAGTGAATGCATTATAGCAAAACTATTTTATCATTAAAAACAAGACCTGTAAAGGGACTTCCTTGGGGGTCCAGCAGTTAAGACTCTGCTCTTCCAGTGGCATGGGGTCCACCCCTTGTCTGGGAACTGAGATCCCATGTGCCACGTGGCCTGGCCAAAACACAGAAATAAAATAGAAAGAAAAGAATCCAGCTATTAAAATAAAAAATCCCTGTGAAGTCAAAGCATTGTCGAAGAGCCCCTGGCATTGGCACCGTCCCAGGCCTCCGGTGTTCCCTCTCAGCGCTGAAGAACTTAAACGGGAAGGCCCAGCTCCCCAAAGTTCGCTTATTCTGCTCCCTGGAGACCATTTTACTTTAACTTGAGATGAGCAAAGAGCAGTTCACAGAGAACAGGAGGTGAGAAGACGGGCGGGGACCTAGCAAAATGGTGCACTTCCCTACCTGCATGCTTATTTACATAATTGTGTTTTTATAACATTTCCTGTACTTTTCTGTAAGCTGATGCTGCCCTAATTATAGATTTTCAAGAGAACATTTCATTGTACCCCAAATTATATAGTGCTTTTCAAAAGGTACCTTCTTACTGGTTTACCAAATACCTTATAAAGTCGTAATTACATAAAACAATTTAGGATACAGAATGGAAACCGCCTGTACTGTTAACAGATGTTGGCTGGTATTGTTACATAATTGAGCACAAGGCTTTCAAAGATCTATAATATTTTTCTTGTGCAGCAAGGAAAGAAATGACTCATTATAGCCACAATGTATCACGGAGGCTCCTGATCAAACAGAACGCATATGTTCTATTTTGTGAGTTCCGTACAGCGCATTGTCAATGGACTTGCCTTTGTGGATGGGAAAGTGCCACTTATTCCAGAAAATTGCCTTTGTGGCATATGTTAGACAGCTTGTGGGCACCTGGGTGACACAGAGGCTGGGCCCCTTCATGGGGGCCCACCTGTACACAGCGTCCCATGGCGCCCAGCTCCCAGGAGGTTGCCCCATTAACAGAGTCCTCCAGGAACCCACTGGTGACTTGCTCTCCAAGCTCGCCTTCCCTGCAGACCCGAAGTGTGGCTGGCTCCCTATACAGAACCTGCCCCCACCCCCTGCCATCATTTTCGGATCCGTATCAAGACACCAGTGTTTCAAATCACAAGGAAAGTAACCTCAGTGGAGCCCAAGGAAATAAATCCTATTATTAAGTGCTGGATTTAATGTTTAATTAATTTAATGTTTAAATTTAATTTAATGTTTCTATTTAATTCTCAGCAATTTGGTAAAAAAAAGAAAAAAAAGAGGAAAGTTATTTATCTTAGGATATTAGAATTGGAAGGACTCTTGTGTTTCTGATTACAAAACTCAATAAGAAAACGTTAGGTTCAATTTTTGCATTGTTGAAAGACAGCCCCATATTTTCTTCTCCAGAGAATGTTGTGTTTTAGGAAATACCTGGAGATATACCCAGACTTAACTAATCCCTTTCATCGGAGGTTTTGGCATTAGCCTTAAGTTCTTCCTTTCTGGAAACTCCCCTCTTTGGCCAGAATTTTGAAAGGTGAGTTGCTGAACTAGATTCTGGGCCTTTCTGCTTTGTTCTGTTGGCATGTTCCTCCCTTTCTATTCCTGTGATTCTTCCCTCAAAAACTGCCCTTAATGACAGTGTTGCTCACTGCCATCGAGGCTCCTTGCGGCACACTGAAGTTCAAGAACTGACTTAGCAGCTAAACAAAGAAACCTCGAGGAGAGGTTGATCTGTAAACGTAGCCGGACATGTTGAAAGTGATGCGTTATGTCACCGCAGCATATCAACATTGTCAATTGCATATCCTTAAACAACTCACCTAACTGAATGATTGACTTTGTGTTTAACTGCCTTTTTCAATTAAAGGAACTGAGGACGCAATATCAGAAACCATATATTTTCTCCTGTTAACACCAGCATTGTTGGTCCCACAAGGTGGGGGGTGGTATGTTGGGGTTGTGCTGGGGGCCATGCTGCTCCAGTTTAAATGGTGGAAACAAGTGAGTAATGGTGAGGAGCGAGCACTCACCCTGCTTCCAGATCTTTCCTTCGGTGCATTTCCATTTCTGTGACCTTGCTGCACAGTTGGGAGGCGATATTTCAGGGCATTTCACACTGTTTCTTTTGCTGGCATTTCTTTGCATTTCAAGGGCCTTTCGTGTTTCACAAGGCTAAACCATATACAGCATTTCTTAAATGTGTATTTGCACTGCTGCTGCTGCTGCTAAGTCGCTTTAGTCGTGTCTGACTCTGTGCGACCCCATAGGCGGCAGCCCACCAGGTTCTGCCGTCCCTGGGATTCTCCAGGCAAGAACACTGGAGTGGGTTGCCATTTCCTTCTCCAATGCATGAAAGTGAAAAGGGAAAGTGAAGTCGCTCAGTCGTGCCTGACTCTTAGTGACCCCATGGACTGCAGCTCACCAGGCTCCTCTGTCCATGGGATTTTCCAGGCAAGAGTACTGGAGTGGGGTGGCATTAGGTGGATGTATTAACTGTTATCTGCAGATGAGAATTTGAACTACTAACTGACCCCCTTTATTTGTTCTCTGTATAAAGTTTTGTTGTAACAGTGCTAATTACCAAACTGCTGAATTTGTGAAAAAGTGCACAGCAGTAATTTGCACCTTAGTGTTGCTTTGCCACTTTAAAAAAAATTGTGAACACATACACGGAGTGCACACACTTGATTTATGAGCTTCCAAGGAGCATGTTTATCTGCGGATCTGTAACCACGAGTGTAGCATTTGATGTCTGTATTTGTGAGATGCTCATTTTACCCCATAAGAGCTGTTGGGTGCTGAATGGGACATTTTAACAAGGAAGAGCTGCATTTTAAATTACCATGTGCTTGTGTTTATTATTTTTTGCTAGTTTTAGAAAGAAAAAAAAAGACAGGAAAAAATTATCTCCTTTCTCGTTCCTTCCTATTGGTGTAAAATCATGAACTAGAGGAGTAGCATCTGAAGGTTTTGGTGGAGAGTCACCATTATTCCAGTGGCAGATGATAATGGTCCTCTTCTGTTAGCTTCACGTCCCAAGTAAACATTTCTACATCATTAACGTCTTCTCACATACCTAAGCCAGCCCAAGTTCATTTTGTGTTTTCCTCTCTGTAAGAACAGCCTCTGTTCCTAGAGTTCAGTTCAGTTGCTCAGTCATGCCTGACTCTTAGCGACCCCATGGATTGCAGCCCAGCTTCCCTGTCCATCACCAACTCCCAGAGCTTGCTGAAACTCCTGTCCATCAAGTTGGCGATGCCATCCAACCATCTCATCCTCTGTCGTCCCCTTCTCCTCCCGCCTTCAATCTTTCCCAGCATCAGGGTCTTTTCCAGTGAGTCCGTTCTTCACAAGACAAGAACAGCCTCAGGTCTTGGGAAAATTTTATTTCTGTCCTGTGGGCATGTCAGGAACATCCCCTCCAGGTATCGCTTAGTAAACCTGGGAGCCAGAAACCCAGACAGGGAGGGAGCTCTGACTATCTGAAAACTTTACACCTTCCGTATTGTTATACGTGTACTTCAGATTAATTCCACCTGCCTCTTAGTTGGATTTCTGGTGGCTAGGAACTTTCAAAAGATATTTGTGTTTTTAAAAAGAAACACAAAAAATTGAATTTTCTTTCCTGATACAACAGTTTTTCTGTACTTGTAAGAAATCCTGCTCCTGGGCAGAAAGGAAAGGTTTCAAAGGAGCCTCATCTCCATATGGTTTTAGTCGATAATCCTTTATCCACCATCTTCAGCCCTCATTCCTTTGCTTTCTTGCCTGTGGCTACATTTCTATCTCTGCATCAATTAGCACAGTGATTTATACAACAAGCAAGCAGTTTAGAGGTAATGGTACACAATTAACATCTCATTCCACCATAAAGGGTATGCTAAATACCCCAGTCATTGCTTTCTCTGCCTGGAATTGAAATAAGTGTTTGTCTTAATTCATATGCTATCTGATGTGAAGTGGGCCTGCTTTGTACTGCACTACACCATTAATCTAATTATAGATAGCTGCAAATGAAGTGCTGTCTGAGCCGGGAGATTGAAGAAAATAGCCTTTTGTCGTTTAGCATGACTCTGTGAAGCAAGATCACACTTTCCAGGGCAATACCGCAAAATGGAGATCTCGGTAATATTGCTGCCTGTTGCGTCTTTTCTAATTACAACAAGCATTGTAAACACAAGCCGGAGCCGATATAAATAGAGCTGTAGATACGCTGTCACGCGGGCTGTCGGAGAAAGTCCTCCGAGTGCTGTTGGATTAAATGATGCGTTCTGATTGACAGCTACCTTGAGACTGTGCTGATGGAGTTGTCTCAGTATTACGCTAACGGCTGCCCGGTGCTGGCCGCTGTGCCAGGCGCTTGGACTGCTGTCTCTCCATTTCGCCTTCTTCGCCAGGCCTGTACTTCCAGGAGGACGGCGACAGGCTTTCATCCTTTATGTTTTTCGCGCTGTTCCGTGGACAGTTTCTGTTGGTTTGGTTTTGCAGGGCCTGATGCTGAAGTAGAGGGGTTTCGCCTGGCTTCGAACCGCCGCTTTGTCAATTGTGTATTCCTCCGCCACTGTCCTCCACGGTCAATTGTGTATTCCACGAAGAATTCAGGAAACGAAAACAAGCTTGAATTACAGCCCTGGTTCCACCTAAATGCTGTATTTCTCGTGGGCTTTTTTCTCCCTAGTTTTTTAAACACCTTTGTTTTCAGAGATGCATCATCATTTCTGCAGCTCGGCATTTCTGTCACTTTTGAACCATTGACGTTTCCCTCCCTCCGGCTCAGGGTTAGGGACATTTCAGCCTTAGCTCTCAATGCCACACTGTGGAAATGAAGGCACAGCTTAACGTTGCAGACCCTTGGGGCAGAAGGTATAAAACTCTGAATGAGAAGAGATCCTTGTGTTTGGACAAATGTGTTGGCCACATTACTTAGCCAGGGCCGAGGTGCAGTGTAAGGCCAGTGCTTCAGGATGTTAAGATAACTGATGTAAACTAATTGATGGTGAAGTTTCATCGTTTATCCTTCAGTCCGTGATGGCTGCGCGGGCCCACGGTTGACATGAAAACCACGAGCAGAGCATCACTGTACGTATATACAATTCTTGTTCTGGGAAGAATGACGCAGGGAGGGAAGACCGGAGCTGAGCCTGCTTTGTGAGGAACGACAGAGGAGCCTCTGAAGTCACAACTGAAAAAAATAAGGAAACAAACCGGAAGCACTCATCTTGTGAGGGGACCCCAGGCCCCTGAGTCTTACAGGCACGCGGGATGCATAAAACCGCTGGTATGTGTGGAGGCCTCGGGAAGAAGCACGGGGATTTAAGCTCTATGAGGAGATGCAGATGCTAACCCAACCGATACCCGCAAGACGGTGCATTGTGTGACCATCTGAGTGCAGTGTGCCGGCCGAAAGGGCTCTTTGCTGCCTGGGGCACCGAGCAGCACGTGTGCTGGGCAGGAGTGGGCACGCCCACTGGCAGGATGTTTCCGTTAACCAAGTCTGGTTAAAAAGCATCTCTCCCCCCAAACTATGACGGGCCCACTCCTCCCCTAGCAACCACCCCACCTGGCACCCCCTGCCTCACCACCTTTCCCCTCCTGATTCAGGTTCCCTGTTGAGAGCTGTATGTTCATTTTTAACACAGTTCCACTGTGTTCCTTTTAATTGTCCATCTCTTATTTTCTTCCCAATCCTTTTTATGTCTGGTATAATTTTTCTCTCTTTCTTTTGAACTTTCTAGGGAGAAATTTTCTTGTTAGACATGGGTTTTCACTGCAGACACTACAAAATGAATTTGCTTAAAAGGCGGAGCTGGGGTTATTTGACCATGATTCGGTTACTAGATAAAGCCTAGGTTGAGGAACTGGAGCTCTGGGGAGCACCTGTTTTCTGCTCCAACTTACACTAAGAAGTGTGTTTTCAGGAACTTAATAATTTGCCTGTGGTTTAGAGAGCACCTCCCCACATCCACAAGGTGAGGTTCCCTCCTGATGGACCTGGAGCCGCTCAGCTTCCAGCCTCCCCCGGCCAGCAAGCAGCCTCCGCATCAAGCAGACATTTCTCCAGACCTGAGGAGGGCAGAACCTTCTGGCTTCTCCCAAGATTGCTTCTCTCTCTCATCAGTGAACCTTTAGCATCCTGGCCAGCCACCCCCAAAACAGCGAATTGGTGGTCTGTCTGCTTGCTTCGGGCTCAGTCGGTCAAGAATCTGCCTGCAGTGCAGGAGACCCAGGTTCCAACCCTAGGTCGGGAAGATTCCCCTGGAGAAGGAAATGGCAACCCACTCCAGTTTTCTTGCCTGGGAAATCCCAAGGACAGAGGAGCCTGGCGGGCTACAGTCCATGGGGTCCGAACGAGTCGGACACAACTGAGTGAGTAACACTTTCCTGCTTGAAAATAATAACTTACCAGCAAAACTCTCCAGAAAAGTCCTATGGGACTCCTTAGGAATATTAAAATATTTAGCATAGGATAAAAGTGCGCACACATCATAGGGTATTTTCCTGAAATCTCTCACCTTGTTGACTGCTCTGCCTGTGCCCCCTAAGAATTCAGAGATACCAATAAATAGCTGTTTTGATCATAAGCTCTGAAAGCCCTCGTGTACATGCTCCCTTTCTGGGGCATCAGAAAGCGTTTGCAGTTCTCACCACGCAATTCACCCCGATGGGCCTCTGTGCTGCCTTGCCGCTCACCTCCCATCCTGGCCGGCGCCCCCTGGCCCGCCACAGTGCCAGCCCAGAGATCATTTCGAGAAGGCGTGTTTGTGTGGGCACGCTGAAGGGCCAGGACAACATCAAAGGTAATCTTAAAACGAAAACCTTCTCCACCGCTGCTTTTTCTATTCAGAAAGGTCATCTCAAAGCCAACTGTTTGCAACAGAGCCTCTCCCAAGGCATTTACGCCCGTTGTTATTTTTTGCTTGTGATTACAATAAGTCGCTTATCCCCCAAACAGATTTAAGAACAATAAACAAATACAAAAGGAAAAGGAACATCTCATCAATAACAAAGACCGCATCCAAAGGCATTGAGTTCTGTGACTCTTTTACATCTCCTTCCAAGCAAAGCAGGAGTCCCACGGAGAAAGGAATCCAGATAGGAAAATTACAAAAATAGTAAAAAGGATCCAGTTGTAGTCAGGATCTTGTCATTTCTAGGGTGCACTGGTGCTCGGGACAATCCTGGCACTTTATTTACCCGAAAGGGTTGGTTTGGGATGCAGCTAACATTGGTTTTTAAGGGTATCCTCCATGGTGAAGTGTGATAAATCAAATTATCCTGGGTGTAGAAAGATAACCTTGCCCCGAGTTCACATTTTGAAGTCAAATTGTGCGAAACACAAGAAAAGATCTGTATGCTTGGGGGAAAACTAGCCAGCTGGACCCAGCGCTGAGCAGTCCCAAGAAGAAGCCACACCGGAGGATGTCAGCCAGACGAGTAACTTTTTGTTACTTTGTTGTTGACTCTGATGTGTCTAGTGAGGTGGGATTTGCTTTTCCAAGGCATTCAGAGCGCAGATATTAAAACTATGCAATTTGGTACAATTATATTCTCCGCCCCTCCCACAGTCAAGCCAGCCCCACCCCCCCCCATAGATTTAATGAAGGACTTTGAGGTGCATTTTGTCGTTGATAAATAGCCCCTCTGCCCAGAATGTTTATTAGAGTGACAGCAGAGTGCATTCTCCTTGCTTTTTCCCTTGCCACTTATGACTCAGATGAATTTTAATAGGAGCAAAAAGCTTTTATTTGCGCTGTAATTTCACTTAAGGATCATATCCTTCAGAAACTGGCAGACACGTGTACGTCTGGATTGCAAAGTACATGCTCAGGAGTAAAGGAAAACACGCAGGAGACGTAATTATTCAACCTGTCACAGCACCACGAGTCCACTTGGAATTTAGGCCATCAAGTTCTTCCGTGGGCCCTCTCCCTGCCCCCAGCCTCCGCCCCCCCCCCCCATGCCTTTGAAAGTAGGCCTTGAGCGCACACTTAGAGATGTCCACCGCCCTGGACAGGATGAAGGGTGATTCCATTTGGCTTTTGCCTCCCTGCTATCACAATACCCAAGGAGTCTTTGAGTTACAACAGCTTTTTTCTAACAAAATGGAGCTGCCTGGTCATGCCATCTCCCTTGCCCCCAGGGGAGATGCTCTTTGGTAGGAATCAGAAAAATCTTCAGGTGGTGGTTCCAACTTGAGCAAGCAACACTTCCCCCAACCGTGTCTTGTCTCTGTTTGGACAGACCAAACCCTGGCTCCTGTGTTTATTCACAGAGATCTAGGATCCGCCCCCCGCCGGGCAGAAATTCCTTGTATTAGAAAGGTTCTGGTGGACTGAGGGGCCTTTCATGTGCCCCTCACCTAGAAAATGGGCCATTGAAGTCCCGGGCTTTCGGATCGTTTCCCCTCAGTGGTTTTAAAAATATTGTCTCTTGGTGCAGAGGATATTCACATTGTATTTCATTTTCATCAACTCTAACCATGATGTTAACGCTGGAAAGACCACGTAATGTTGTGCTTAAAAAGAAAAAGTAACTTTTTCAATCATGAATATAATGTTTTATGTCACTGGAAAAAAACCCTGAATTTTAAATATTCTTTTGCCCCAAATGAACACCAAAACCTTTTGTCTTAACTTACTGATAACGCGGTCCAGCCGCTGTCTCGGGGAGCCGGGGGTTTGACACAGCCGTCTGCTGCCACCTACCGGTGAGTGCTGGCATCACCCGCCTCTCTGCTGGCCGGCCCAGCTGCAGAATGTGTCCACTGGGAAAAGTTTCTAAGGGAATACAGGAGAATTCTGTCTTCTTTGTAAGGTTTTAAGATGTTTTTCTCAATGATCCAGGATAATTACTGTTTGTCACTAATGAATTACTGGACTTGTTCCGCTTTCAAGAAATTTTATACACAACTGGCTCACAACATAGGGCAGAAGCAAACGAATGCGTTTTGCTTTCCGTGTGCAATAGTGAAAGACTATGTGACTTCAGAGGTGATGTAACTTAAAAGCTGCAAACTGATTTTGAACAATTGCTGCATTGGAGGAGGAAAAGTTCATCGTGTGATCTCACTTTTTTTTCTCCCCCTTTGTGTAGTACAAGGTGCGTATACTCACCAAACTTGCTGCAGAGTTGGACAAATTCATGCTGGAAAAAGCTGCCGAGGATACAAGCAGCATTCTGCGCTCCCCAATGCCTGGCGTGGTGGTGGCCCTCTCTGTCAAGCCTGGGGACCTGGTAAGGACTGTCCCTGTCTGTCGGGGCGGGGGGAGGAGCGGGACAGGCCAAGGCAGGGTCCCAGTCTTGAGTCACATCACCCCACAGTACAGCAGAGGAGCTTTTGTACACTCCTTGTGCAGCATTTCACATCACAGTCTCAGCGCCTCTCCTCCCCAACGACCCAGGGAAACTGGAACAGAAATAAGGCCAGATCCATTGTTTCTTTGGCAAATTTAGCGTCTCAGGAAGCACTTATTTAAAATTCCTATTTACCCTCTATCTCTCTGTGGTTTAAGCATTCCTGAAGAAGTCATACCAAGAAATAGCACACACACCGCCCCCCCCCCACAATGGGGGAACTTTTGGCATGCATCCTGGAATAAACGGGAAGGGTGCTAAGGAAAGTTATTGCCGTAATCTTTGTGGTACCAGAGCACTTCCCAAATAAAATCTAGGATCAGAGGTTGGATTTTTTCATTTTGACCATGTGACATTAAGGCACAAATCAAGGGTATATTATTAGTATTTCCTCACATGTTCAGTCTCCAGGTCATTTGCTGTGGACAGATTGGTAGGATACAGTCATTGTCCTAGAACAGATAGAAATCTATTGATCAGCACTGAAAGTAGAATGAAAACAAAGATGCAACCGGAAGGTTTTCAGGGAGCACTTCAGTCCTTGCGATTTTATTTCTGTGCTGGGAGAGCACAGCCAAGCACGATGGTCTTCAGTGGATGATATGGTGATTCCATTTTGTGTCTCAGTTATGTCACAGGCATTTATGCATTTTCCTGTAAACATGATATGAAAACTGCCTCTCTGTTTCTTTATTAACGTAAGTAAATTAATGTTGAGAAAAACTAATGTAGTTGGTTGGCATTAGCTTCTAAAAAAAGTACTTGGAGTAGGCGAATATGAGCAAAAAATGATTGGTTTCAGTTGTTTTAAAATGATTAGGCCTGAAACTGATATGTGAAGTTGGAAAACTGACCCAACAACTGCTTTACCTGATGACACAGAAATGGAAGTACCGGCTTTTAAAAGAGGTTCGGAGCTGGGGATTGTTACGTTTGAAAGCACTGACATCCCCGGAAGAAAGCCCTCTTTAGGACTGTTAGGCTACCTAGCGTCAAGGATTTGGGAGAGGTGATGCAGATTCAAGATTGGGTTGAATATGGCGCTGGGGATTGCCTTGTATCGCTTCCTTCTGAAGGCTTTGGCCTTGAGGTTGAGAAGGCCTATACCCACTCCATGAGCAGAACAGTCAGTGGAATCTCCTAGCGACTAGAAGTGTAGGCTGGTAAACAATGGGAGGGAGTCGTGCTTTGGTTGTTTTTATTTTTTCATTTTCCTCCTTAAGCTTTTTCTGGAAGCCACAGAGGCTGTATGCAGCCATCCTGAGCTTGTCAGTTCTAATTATGCGGCTTTAATTATAAAACCACATTTGCACTTAGGAAAGAAACAGTCACTGAAATCCTTACTTTTCTAACACCTGAATCAGGGCCTTAGAGGAGGGAGGAGGATGGGGCGGTGCTCCTGCTGAGAGATGGGGGTTGGCTTGGGATTCAGCCTGGAGGACGGGAGCCGCCCGCAGACTTCTTTACATCAAGAGCTTCCTCCTGGCCTAGCTGCTCCAGAGACCACAAGTGTTTGGCCTTCATACTCTCCGTTTCCTGATTCATAATTTAATGTGGGAAAGCACAGCATTTTAGTAAAATGGGACAGTGTGGTATTAGGTCTTGGTTCATTTGGGGGGAGCTCAGACATCAGAAACCAGCACCAATAATCAAATGTGGGTATTCAAGAGTGGGTTGCCTTGAGAAGGAACTGGGGCCTCTATTTTAAGTATTTCTTTGAAGACAGAGCACGTGACGGGCTTTGGGGGGGAGGTCCACAGACTTGCCCCCTGGTCACCTTGCTTCTCAGTGCGCACCTGTGTGCCCAGGCTGGTCATGGAGGGCAGGTGTTTGTTTTAATTTCTCTCTCCAGCTTCCGATGCCACTTTGGTCCTTGCAGGACTTTCTTTCAGATTCTGTATCATTGTATTTTGATAAAACAGTATTTTCCCTTGAGTTATTATTTGTAAAAAATGTCCCAGACCGCTAAGACCTGAACCAGATGCAGGGTGTGAGACGTTTAATTGCCTGCTCTCCTAACAGCTTCTACAATTAATGCTGCCTTGAGTGATAAGAACACAAGGAACTTTTCTTGGGCCAAAGGCATGGCCCATACCTGAGGACACTGCAGGAAAATAACTCTTGTAGCCAGTTTTGAGGTTTAAAATTATTTTAACACTGCGGGGCGTGTTGTCTTGTTCTTAGCAATAACAATAGCTGGGCCAGGGTTCCTCTCTTATCAGTAGAAAGATAATGGAATCAGTCATCCCTGAGTATTTTCAAGGAAAACACTGACCAGGAGAACAGGGAGGGGCCTACCTGCATTCTGTTTTTCTTTGTAATGTTATTTTGTATAGTTTAAATCCCAGCTATCTGTCATTTTTATACTTAGTGTAAGTAGAACCTAACGTGTCTTGGAATGGTGGGCCTGGTACTATAGCGTGTCACGTAGGGAATGAGGGCAAATCTGTTCTGCGAAGTAGAGTTTTAAAAGACCATAAAGGGCCTCAGGACAAAATGAGCTAAGGTGGCCCTTTAGAGGTGGCCAGAGAGCTCAGTGGGCAGAGGACGCGCCCTGCCCCCCCCCCCCCACCCCCAGCACAGAGGCTGGGTTTTACTCCTCAGTGCTCATTTTAAGTTCACACAGCAAAAGTCGCTAGTACTTTTTCAGTGTCTATTACATGCTGTTTAACATTAAATGTGGTAGGGAAATCAGTTTTTTTAATTATTATATAATATTTTTTAATATGTTGGGAGGGAATGCTAGTTCATAAGTAGTAGAATGCATATATGGAGAAGGCAGTGGCACCCCATTCCAGTACTCTTGTCTGGAAAATTGCATGGACGGAGGAGCCTGGTAGGCTGCAATCCATGGGGTTGCAAAGAGTCAGACACGACTGAGCGACTTCACTTTCACTTTTCACTTTGATGCATTGGAGAAGGAAATGGCAACCCACTCCAGTGTTCTTGCCTGGAGAATCCCAGGGACCAGGGAGCCTGGTGGGCTGCTGTCTCTGGGGTCGCACAGAGTCGGACACGACTGAAGCGACTTAGCAGCAGCAGCAGCAGCAGCAGAATGCTTGTAAGCATGTAAACCAACAAGAAATGAAGTCAGGGTGGATTGAGAACAGCTAGAATCACACATTTAATTCAGAAAACAGTTGCCAGAGTGACTTTTATATGCCTTTCCTATGTGCCTTTTTCATCTTCCTTCTGAAAATAATCTTAAAATAACTGATTTTTCATTTTGAAAAATACCTACTTTTCTATACCTTTAACAATATCATAAACCAGGGGCACTTCTATAATCAAAGCTAACATTTAAAAGATAACTTGTTTTACGTTTTTAAACTACTGTCTTTATAATTTCTTGAACAAAAATATTAATATGTTCTTTCAGAATGATGCTGAATACATTTTTTTCCCCCAGCATTAGACTCACCACTGCTGAATTTGTGGTGCAATTTTCATTTTGACTTTGACATCAGAAACAAAAAATAAAAGTGAGGCAACCATGGGGATATTTAATATTGCATTTGAGTAAGATTCTTTCTAGTTCTGTTTAGCTTCTACAGTCATCTGAGATTTGCATCAGAAATGCTCATCTAGCTTGATGGATATTAACTTATTGTGGTGTACTCATTTCATGATATATGAACTTCAACTCATTTTGCTATATACCTTAAATTTATACAGTATACTCATGTCAGTTATACCTAAATAAAATGGGAAATTACAAGAAAAAGAAAAAACAACAGTACCCATCTAATACATCACAAACTATGAGACATGAACCAGAAGCAGCCTGTATACCCATTTACATTTCCTTCTTTCTTAATTATTATTTTGTAAGTTACTAGTTTGTCAGACCAGGTAAAATCATAGATCGGTATTAAGTACCTGTTGCTGCTTTTTTAAACCACTTAGCCTGAACAGTATTGGCAAGACAAGAGTTTGGAGTAGTTTAGTGGGGCTGAGATGAGGAAGATCCACTTTGTAATGAAACTGACCATTAGCAGAAGGGTAATTAACTGTTTGAGATTGCTGCTCTCATGAACAGTTGTCTTGGGCAAAAAACAAACAAAAAATGGCATATTCTATAAAGTGCACAAGGAGAACATAAAGTGTGGAATCAGTACTAGGCGCGCCCCCCCAGGATTCACGCTGGTTGTCTTTCCTCCGGGCACGTGTTCCTCTGGGGGGCGGGGCGGGTGGGGACGGCCACTGCTCTGGAGACACGGGTGTGTGCATAGCACTCAGAGCTGCCCAGCATCCCTAAACCACCTGTGACTGCGCTTACGGCAGATTGAAGGAAGCCTCGAATGAACCTGCCAGGAGCCCTTCCCCTTCGCCTTTGAGGCTGCCTCTGCCCGCAGGTCTCCCACAGGAGAAGGGCTGGGTGGGGGTGACTTCGTCCTCACGCAGCCCAGTATTGAGGGCCACATCTCCCTGGCAGAGGACTGGGCCTGGGTGTTGGATAGAGTCTGCAGAGTCTAGGGTGTCCAGTCCTGAAAGAACTGCCATCGTTTCCACTTTTACATAGCGGGGGCAATTCAGTGTGTTGCGTAAGCTGCCAGTGTCTCACCCACACCTGGCTGTATTCCAAGGCAGGTCTAGCTTCATGCGCTCGTTCTGGAACATTTTTCAACTTTAAATTATGAAATACTACAGACATAAAGAACATTGTAGAGTATAATAATGCAGATACTCATGTGCTCTCTGCTCACCTTTACCATATTTTCCTTCAGATTTTATTTAACAAAACGTGGCCGATACGGAGAACTTGCCCTGTGGCCTCTGCCCAGCAGAATTCTTGCCCTGCCTTCTTCAGAGGAATGGCCATCCTGAATTTGGCCTTTCTATCTTCTCCAGATGACATTTATTTTTGACTGTTGTTGATGAGTTTTTGTGGGTGGTTAACAGTTGGGGAGTTTTTACAGTTTTAACTTGACAAGGATCAGTATAAAATGAAATATTTCTGTGGACCAGTCAGATATTGTAGGCATGTCTACAAGTTGGCATCTGATTTTATTTTTCAAGGGATCTCCTTGGGATGAGGCGACATGTTTTCTTTGTTTTAAACGGTTTTGAAGATGACGATTCCCAACCTTAAGGAGATTCCAAATATCTTCTCTTGCCATTTTGCTAAAAATAATAGTAACAATAATAAATTTTAAAAGGTCATTGTCTCACAGAGTCCTTTAAAGCAGCATATTTCACATAGATTGAGAATTCAGAGTGATTTGTTAAAGGTACCATCAGTGACATCAGTTTTAACTGGTTCTCTTTGTAACTTAGAGGTTCTGACTCCAGTTTTGAGCTCACTTTGGGGTGGTGGGAAGTAGTAATTCTCTTAATTTTAAGGAATTTCCCGAAAAGCTGGACACGTTTTGTACTGGCCGCCTCTCTGTATTCTTGCCCTAGACTCTGAGCTCCCTGCTTTGATGCCCAGCTTGTGTCCAGGTCAGGATGGCAGCCTTGGGTGGGAGGGCGAGGAGGCCCCAGGAGTGCCGGGCTGGGCCAGTGCCTCTCCCCTCAGCAGCCTCCTGAGGGAGTCTTGGGTGCCCAGACCCAGTAAAGGAGGCCTCACGCTGCAGATAAGGGCTTTGGCAGCGTTTCCGTCGCCTGCCCGCTCTTTCTTTGTAATCTGATGATGGTTCCTTCCATCACTGCTTACACACTGCCCGGTCTCCTGGGGTCTCTTCTCCCACCCTCTTTACATGAAGATCTTGGGATGTGAATGCACGTCTCTTCTTCAGGAAATATCAGGGGATATTACCCAGCCTATCTCACCAGCTCAGAAAGAGGAAGTTATTATAATCAGATCCTCGCATTGCTTTTTAACCAAATCTAAGATGCCTTTTGCTTGTAGCTGTTAACAGCGTCTGTCTTCAGATCTAAGGGCCTCAAAATGCACTGCATTCAGACACCTGTGTTCTCAGTCGCACAGCCTTTAAAACCGTAATTGAAGGATTTTCACTTTTGTGGAGTCGGCAGCAGGGTTGACACTGATCCCTGCTTTCGGGTGGCCCAGCGCAGCAGAAGGGGAGACCAGGGCGGCCCGGTGAGCCCTCCGAGCCTTCTGTCTAATTTGGCAGAAAAACACAGAACGTAGGACAACAAAAGAAGGCTACCTTTTCCATAAAAATTCTTCTTCCCACCCACCCTTCTTCCCCCCCACCCCCAAAAAAAGGGATTTAATTTTTCAGCTGCATGCAGTGATTTGGTGCTCACTCTTGCATTGAAACAGTTGCTGTCTGAACAGGCAGGAAACACTTTTCTTTTAATTGCTGAAATCATTCGGAAGTGCTTCGTGCCCTGCTTCTATACAGCAGATGCTGTGCATTAATTGGCCTGCGTAGAAGTGACCCAGGGTTCCTTGCAGCGGGCCCAGTTTTAGGCAAAGGGCTTAAACAGCTTATTTATTATTTTGTATAATTTGGCGTACATTATGTGCTCCTGCACGTGTCGTATTTCATGGTCTGCAGTTTCTAATGTCATGTGGGTTTCAAAACCTGTGTTTCTCTGGTAATGTACTAGCAGCAGGTAAGCTCAAAATACCATCCATCAGGAGCTAATTTTTTATCCAGATACTCCAATGACTGATGAACCTGTCTTTTGTATGAATGTTCAGCGCAGTAGAAAGCCATATGCCACTGGCACGGTTTCCCATGCATCCTTTAGAGATGCTAGAGAGTAGGCTTATGGGTGGGGGGGGGACCCTCCACGCCATTTGTGGCCTTTTTCCTCTATTTCCAGGATAACGCCTTAAAAACAGCCCTGGTTGTGGATGACAGAAGAGGATAGGGACCGTCTTAAAGGAAATCCGACTCCTACCATCCTTTTCTTCATCAGAAATATGACTGCACACTCTTAATAGGAAGCCTTGTTTTGTTACTCCCCGTCTGTTCAAAACAGACCTCAGCCCATTAGAAGGGCCTCCCTTGTGTGGAAAGACCACAGCTGTTACTGTAAATTTCATCCCGTCACTGTGTCACCCCCATTTTGTGGCTCTGAAGGATGAAATTGAGAAATGGAATACTGTGCAGTCATCCTTCACATCTCCAATTTTAGGCCTTTGCCATCATTTTCATGCTTTTATTCCAAATCAAATAACATTAGTGAGCTACAGCACCTTCTGATGAATGTCTGGTCCTGAGCGCAGCTTTCAAGTCTGGACTTGAGGTCAGTGGGGGCATCCTTTTATGTTTGGAGGAGCTCTTTCTCCCCCGTTTCTCCTCCCTTTCTCCCACTGCACCTTCTTGGGGCTTTCTCCTTGCATTTGCAGTTGGAACGATACAAGTTGCCAAATGCGTTCCGGCCAGAACAGTGTCCCAGAGGGACACGTGCTGGAGAAGGTTCTGTGTCTTTCCTCTCTGGGGAGGGAGTATAGCAAACCCGGTGGAAGGATATTGGGCGCTTTAGTCAGAAATAAGAAGTGGTTTAAATCATTAGCACAACAAAGCCGACTATAAGCTTGAAGATAAAAGTCTCTGGGGAAAGAGTCCTCTGAAAATAAATGGAACTTGATAGATTTCCATATCATTTATAACTTCCCTTAATTACACTTGGAAGACTTGCCAGTAAAACTGGAAAATTGGCAGCCTATATCCATTAGAGTCATTTTGCCGACCATGGCAAGCAGCTGGCTTTACTGGATTTTATTTCCCATCACTCACAATTAATCATCAGCTGGAGATGTCTGAAACTCTTCAGCCCAGAGCCGTGCCGGGTGACATTCAGGCCTCCCAAACATGCTAAAATCTGCCGAGTAAATGGGCCGAGGTTTCTCCGCGGCTTACTCATTTCGGAGCAAGGCAGGCTCCCGCCTAATGAGTGCGCTCCGATAATCGGATGCGAATGTGAACCCTGACCCCGTGTCAAAGGAGAGGACGCAATAAGCCGGATGAAAGATACGGGATTCAGACCTCCAAACTTTACACCAATTAGACGGGGAGCGGCCAAATACATCAGGCCGAGTAGGTTTATCAAAAAGACTTGCATGAGGCTTGTGACCATTTTGTAAGCCCGACATTGGAGACGTCCTGTCACAATCACTAAGTCTGTTATGAGATGATCCACCGGTGTGTCGGGGAAGTGTGCGCCCGCAAACCCCGCGGCGGCCCTGGCCCCGCGTGCGCGCTGTCGGGTGGAGACCCGGCCGTCGAGCACCCTCTCTGCTCAGCCAGCTCGCCTCCCGGCTTTCCGAGCACACGGGGGAGATGTGGGCGGTGTTCCGTTGCTCCTGGAGCTCGGGGAGGGGAGGGGGAAAGGCACCCCAGGACGAGGAAGCTTCCAGACTGTTGAGGGGAGAGGCCTGTGTCCTGCCGCCCGGATGACTGTTGGCGCTGGAGCCCGTGGGCCCCGCAGGTCCGGGGAGTAGCCACAGTCCCAGCCCCTGTCTCTGTTCTTTGGCGTGCGGCCTGTACTGTGTTCGCTTCCCTGCCTGATTGGTGAGGGACGAAATAGCTTGAATTTAGGTCAGGTTCACGTGCGTCTACACGGTTGCGTGCCGTGTGTGCGTGCGTGCATAACATGATTCCGCTGACCGCAGCGCGTCTCACTGTTTGGTGGAGCATCAGGGAACAACTTACCCAGAGTTTTTTCCTCTTTTAGGGACTAAGGAGCAAAAAGCACGCCACAGAGCAGATTGTTGTGCGTGAGTGAGTGAGCGCAGAAGGAGACATGAATTAAAGTTCCACCAGAGAATGCAAGTCGAGGCCAGCAGAGGTGGGGGAAGAAGGAGGGAGCGCAGACAGGATGATGAGGAGGAGGGAGCCTGGAGGGCCCGAGGCAGGCGGCACTCCAGTCCGCAGGCACTTTCTCTGAAGCCCTTTTAAGCAACTCTTCTGGGCACCCTTGTCAGTCTGGTCTCCGCCCCCTGGATGACCATTGGAAACCTCCCAGGTTCATTGGTTTCTTTTTCGTAGTCGATTGAAAGACACAGCCTGGGAGAAGGCGTGGTTCTCGCTGGGGGACCTGCCCACCTCTCCCGAGTATCTCTGCTGGATCAGAGGTTGTGTTTTTCTGGTGGGTGATTGGGGACCCACCCCTTGCAGCTGCCTGTACGTCCCCTCCTGGCTGCTGGCACACAGAGCCGCTGGGACCACCAGGTCACTGGAGCCCCAGAAGCTTCTGGCCATCTCCACCGCCGCCAGGCTCCAAGGCTCTGCTTGCACCTCCAGCGTAGCCGGCTTGAGCTGGACTGAGGCTGTGGCCTGTCCCCCAGCCCTTCTACGCCCCCTGTGTGGCCACCGGAAATCTCCCAGGTCCATTCGTTTCTCTTTTCACAGTCGCATTAACTGCGAGTTCACTTTTTGGAAGATCCCGTAGAGCAGCGGTGAGGGGCTCTGTCTGGCCGGCTGTGCCAAGCAGCTGCCGGAGGGGCACGCTGGTGCCCGCCGCAGAGATGCCCGTGGGGCTGAGGACAGAGAGGCGGGCTCTGGGCACTCAGACACCAGTGAGGAAGCCCAGCTGGGCGAGGGTGCCAGGCGAGCGCCTGCAGCTCCCTCTGTGAGGAAGGAGCTCCCGGAGCCCAGAGGCGGAGAACCCATCACAATTTTTTAGACGGAACTTCCATTGCTGAATTCCAGATCCACTTCCCAGAAAGTTCCGTGGGCCCTGAGGCCGGAACCCGTGTCCCGGGTGGGAATGCTGCTGTATGCGGCCAGCCCTGGACCTGCTGCCTCTGAGAGCCGTGGTCTGGGCCCGCCAGGCGTGTGAGCGGGGCTCCTCCCATCTCGCCAGGTCCCTCCTGCCTCTGAAAAGAGAGAAAAAGGCTCTTAGGTGCTGCCTCTCGGGCTGGCCATTCTGACACCCCCCACGTGGTGAGGACAGACCCCGCAGTTGGCTCTCGGCTCTCTGGAAGGCAGGCGCTGGTAGGTCATGGAGGGCCGCGGGTGCCACGTGTCTGCCCAGCTCTCCAGCCTCCGTGCCAGCCGCCAAGCTTGGCATCCCCTCTCCTCCCACATATCCCGTGCCAGGGAGCAGCAGCCCGCCACCCAACCGGCAGAGGAGAGGAGCACGCGGGCTCAGGCAGCGCTGGTGCCAGCGAGACAGCCTGTGCGGTGCAGGGGGCCTCGGGGGCTCAGGGATCGTCGGGGGATTTTGGGGAAGGAACATTCTCAGGCACTTCTGCCACACGGGATGGGCGCTGGCGTCCAGCAGCCCCCCAGAGAGCCGGGTGCCCCAGGAGATTCAGCTCTCTCATTTTGAAGACGGGGGCTCTTTCCACAAAGAGAGGAGGAGAACGCAGCCTGGCTCCTGGTGCTGTCCCGTCAAGAGCAGAGAAAGAAGACCCAGAAGGGCCCTTGTTCACCCTGAGGCCTGGGTGGGAGTCCCAGGTTGAGCCCCAGGGGTTTATATGGCAGCCCTGCCTAGAGTTCCCCCACACCGGCTGGTGAACAGCAGTCAGTGCCCCTTGCAAGGAGGGGACAGGGCGCTAGGGGTCCATGGAGGAGTGACTCCCTCCCGGGAGCCACCTGCTTGTCTTGCAAAGGCTGGGACGGTGTCCCTGTGACCTGGATGCTTGGCTCTGGTTCCCAGCCCCCCAGGGCTCCAGACAGAAAGTCCGCCGTTTGCTATCAGCTTTAACCAGTGTGAAGCTCACACACAATACAATCACCGCGTAAGGCGTGCACCTCAGTGGTTTGGCCTCTTCACACAATCGTGCGGTCATCACTGCAGCCAGTCTTAGAATGTCGTCACCCCCAGAGGAACCCTGCACCCATCCGCAGGCACTCCCCTCCCCGCCACTGGAAACTACGGGTCTTTCTGTCTGTAGAGACGTGTTAATTCTGGACGCTTCGATTAAGGGGAAGACATTCTGTTTCTGTCACATCTCTTTGGCAGAAGTTGATTCAGAGGTTCCCTGGGGAAAGCCCCACCAGCAACACCCAAAACCTCCAGTTGTCACGGGTGGTTTTCAGATGACAACTTAACAAGGGAAGGGCCTTTGTCTGCGGTCCCCCAAAGATGTGCTTGGAATATAAAGTATTAGAGACTGTTTTTGTTTGTATTTTTGGCTGCATGGCTTATGGGATCTTAGTTCCCCGACCAGAGATGGAACCCGGGGCCCTCGGCAGTGAAAGCGCAGAGTCGTAACCCCTGGACCACCAGGGAATTCCCAAGTACTAAGAGACTCTTGCTGCTGTTGAGATTATATTTCAGAGCTTTGACGAAGACTCTCTCAACAGCCTTCCTCTTGAACGTTGTTGCGAAATTCGAATGCTTTTCACACGCCTGTCCCCTCTTTGTGCGTTTTCCAGGTAGCAGAAGGTCAGGAAATCTGTGTGATTGAAGCCATGAAGATGCAGAACAGTATGACGGCCGGGAAGACTGGCAAGGTACGTCCCCAAGGGCCAATACCTTGACGGCAAGCGGAGCCTCCACCTTGGAGTCCTAGATGTCGGGCCTGGGAGAGTCTGTGTGACGTCCGGGGTGCAGGAGGGGGTGGGTTGAAGAACAATTGTTCTTCACCTTAATGTCTTTCAAATTAAGGGGTCTTTAATTTTTAATGTTTACATCTGTCTTAAAGGCAGTGAGTTATCTGAGACGTAGGTGACCCAGCAGGGAATGGTTTTCAGAGATTGCAGAAATTAATGCAACTCTTCAAGATAACTTCTCCACAAAGAGAACAATTCAATTTTAGATCAAGAGGAACTGAAAGGCCCACATACACATGTGGGACTTCACGATTCAGGGAGGGGGGAAAAAAAGAGAGCGGGATGTATCATTGAGATTTGTTAAAACTTCTTAAATGTACTTTCTGTCGAAGAAAATAGAAAAGTCCTTTTAAGCGTAACTTCATCATTCTTCCCAACTTGAAAGGCACCGTTTATAGCAAAACAGTGCTTTTCTGAAGGGTGTTTTGCTTTGGAAGCACCGCACAGCGGAGCGAGGCATGGCTCATGTGTGGGGACAGCAGTGTAGACCGGCCGTGTTCTGCGCTGTGGTCACTCCTGGGAAGGGCACTGGAGCCTTGGGTACGGTGGGTGTCCTGGCAGAGAGGTACTGTCAGCCGCCCGTGGAGTTGGCGTCAGACTCGACCTCCGTCTACCTTACGCAGAGCAAGTGAAACCCGTGTTCAGGGGCCAGGCCAAGGGGGACGCCCAGTCCCACCCCAGCCGGGAGGACAGAGGCTCAGAGCCGGGCCCAGCTGGAGGGGGCCTCGGACGACTGCTCCCAGTCTCCTCCCAGTTTGGGGAGACTGGTGTGATCTGGGCTCCAGGGGAATCCTGCTTGCCATACCTGATTGCTTTCTAAGACGTGAATGAGAATGTGTTGGTTTGTGTTCCTGTGAAAACTGTTCTGTGCGTTCCTCGGGATTAGTTGACGTTTACGCTGCACTGTTGTCACGAGATGTCCCTTTGTGATGAGAACCTGGCCACATTTGGGGGATCCAGCATATGTGTCTGATGCACGCCAGGGGCCAGTGTGCCAGGCTGGGGATCTGATCCTAAAATGAACGCGGCCTTAGCTCCCTCAGGGAGCCAGGAGCCCGCCCCGCGCGTGGTTGATGTCTTCAGGGCCCAGAGTCTCACGGGATTCCCAGCTGCTGTCAGGGTGCTGAGGGGCTCTAGATGAACCTGCACCTTGGCCCTGCCCTGCCTGCTCAGTCCTGCCCCCCAGGGCGGAGGAGCAGGCCCAAGCCTGCCTGGGGCTGGCGGTTCTTGCCCTGAGAGGCCAGTTTACCTCCCGGGGCCCGGTTCACAGTGGAAGCAGGCCCTCTACTCTTGAGTCACAGCATTATGACGGACACAGCTGTCAAAACACCAGAGGCTCCAGACCTTAAAAAGCAGCCAGTTCATTTTAGTTGCTCAGTCATGTCTGACTGTTTGCGACCCCCTGGACTGCAGCACGCCAGGCCTCCCTGTCCATCACCAACTCCCGGAGTTCACTCAAACTCATGTCCATTGAGTCGGTGATGCCATCCAGCCATCTCATCCTCTGTCGTCCCCTTCTCCTCCTGCCTTCAATCTTCCCCAGCATCAGGGTCTTTTCCAATGAGTCAACTCTTCGCATGAGGTGGCCAAAGTATTGGAGTTTCAGCTTCAGCATCAGTCCCTCCAATGAACACCCAGGACTGATCTCCTTTAGGATGGACTGGTTGGATCTCCTTGCAGTCCAAGGGACTCTCAAGAGTCTTCTCCAATAGCACAGTTCAAAAGCATCAGTTGTTTGGCACTCAGCTTTCTTTACAGTCCAACTCTCACATCGTACATGACCACTGGAAAAACCATAGCTTTGACTAGACGGACCTTTGTCGGCAAAGTAATGTCTCTGCTTTTTAATAAGCTGTCTAGGTTGGTCAGAGCTTTTCTTCCAAGGAGCAAGTGTCTTTTAATTTCATAGCTGCAGTCACCATCTGCAGTGATTTTGGAGCCCAAGAAAATAAGTCACCGTTTCCATTGTTTCCACATCTATTTGCCATGAAGTGATGGGACTAGATGTCATGATCTTAGTTTTCTGAATGTTGAGCTTTAAGCCAACTTTTTCACTCTATTTTTTCATCAAGAGGCTCTTTAGTTCTTCGCTTTTTGCCATAAGGGTGGTGTCATCTGCATGTCTGAGGTTACTGAAAAAAAGCAGCCACTTCAGTGCAAACAGTCCCATGGAACAAGGCCTTCCAAGTGTTGCTACGTAGGTTCTCTTCTTCCCGAAAGGCCCAGGCTGGAACTCAGGATGAAGGCCACTCTCGCTACCACAGGCCAGGGCACCCGACCCACAGCTGTGGCCGTTTTGCCACTTGCTCAGACGGCCAGTGACTTCTAACCTTACGCCTACTTCTAACCTAATTCATCCTCACATCCAGGCAAGAACCACCAAGTCAAGTGGGCTGTCTAGTTTTAACTGTGAATACAAATTTGGGAAAGCAAAAGCTGACTGAAATCAGGAGAAACCGGGGCACAGAGGTGACGTCGTGGGAGCCACAGCTTTTGGCCCACATTCTGAGAACTTCATTTCCCTTCACAGGACGCTTCGGATCAGGCCCCGGCACTTCTGCTGTTGATTAATACCTGTTCTGACTCTTGGATAATTGTGTGCGGGGTTTGGTTTTGGTTTTCTTTTTTCCTACCATTAACCGTGAGGGAGCATTTCTCCAAACCTGAACCTGAGAGAGACAGGAGGCGGGGGTGGAGACTCACCCAGCATCGTCCTCGCTGGCCTTGACCCCGGGGTGCCCGGTGCAGAGGACTGCAGCAACATGGGGCGCAGCGGCTTCTAGCAGCCGCGAGGATAAGGCAGGGCGAGGGCCAGCCCCACCACGTGAGGACGCCCTCAGCGAGGTCCCCTCGATGGGCCCCCACCGCCGGCCTCCTACCTGCGCTCCAGCACCTGCCCGGCTGCGCCTTCACTTCCAGACCTGGACAAGACTGCTTCCTCCTGGTCTGCTTAGTAATTCTTACTCTCCCCTCTTCTTTTTTTTCTTTTTCAAATTCAAGGTGAAATCGGTACATTGTAAAGCTGGAGACACAGTTGGAGAAGGAGACCTGCTCGTGGAACTGGAATGAAGCCTTTATAGCCTTTCAGTCATCACCCAATTTAATTAGCCATTTGTATTATTATTCTTTCACACTCGATTTATTCAGGCGTTCGGCAGGAACACCCCTGTGCGGCAGATTTTACATGGTCATATTTACTCCACATATAGTCAAAACCAACGTTCTGCCAAAAAAATCACCAATGGAAATTTTTTATTGATATAAATACTTGTACATATGATTTGTACTTCTGCTGTGAGATTTCCTAGTGTCCAAATGAAATCAATAAAACTGAGCATTTGTCTAAATACTAGTTTGCCCTTTTTTTGCATGAAGACCGTGTACATAAGAGGCTACGGGCTGTGCCTGTAGGCTTTAAAATACCAGCATTTCATTGGGATGCTTTTTAAAAATGTATATAAATCCCAGTTCTTTGCCTTCAGTTTCATTAAATGAGCATTTGCCACCTTGTAATCTCATTACCTGTTTCATCCTGCTTGAGGCCCTGAGTCCCGCTTGTGGTTGGCTGGTCATGATCTCCGGAAGCCCAGACAGCACTCATGGTGGTCTAGCAGTGAGTGTGGGTCCCCTGAGCCCGTGGGCATGACCCCCCATCCCTCCCAGGGCACCAGCGCGAGCACCCAGTCAGGGTTCCCAGGCCCCAGTGGTGGTGGTGGGGCTGCAGAGCCCAGCAAGGGATTCCCATCCTCTCCTTTTTGTTTTTGTGAAGCGAGTTTCCAATTATGAAAAAAAGGGCTAAAAATAACAGTCATGCTTCTGGAGCAGATGCAGTTAGCCATCTCAGTCTACTATTAAGTCGACGCGTGAGCGAGCTCTCCCGACGGAGAACGAGGTTACCCGGACCAGCAGCTGCACCTTCATCCGGGTCTGGAACTCTCAGGATGCGCTTCCTGCTTGCTGGTGAGTGAGCAGAGGCAGAGTCGTGCGTGGCCTTGAGGCCACCCTGACAGAGTGTCAGATGGAGATGGGTAGTAATTGGTACTCCATGCCGTGCTAGAATTATTTTGAGTGCTGTTTGTATTTGGAAGCCCAGCTTTTTGTCAGGCCTGAAGAACTAATTACTAATGCGTTAGTTCTTCTCTGGAAAGCTCCTCCCCCACAGCAGCTCCCTTCTGGGGCAGGGCTCCAGTGAGCCTCTCTGAAATCGGGGTGCTCAGCTGCTTTGCCGGCAAGTGTGTGCTTGCTATTGTGCTAGACTAGGAGGAAAAGAACCTGCTACCAAACAGACTCAGAAAGAGGGCTAACAGTAGCACCAATACTTTCATATTCAATTTCTCAACTTGATATGATCTTTAATCATCATGATGTCATACATTCAAAAGAACTCTAAAATACAGCATGTGTTTCTTGAGGTTCTTTTATTACATTGAGATGTCTAAAATCAGCTTTAAAATTTTTTCTTTTCTCAGTGCTACAGGTCAGAATCAATACAGCAGGGCTGTTAAAATCTAGCTGTCACACAGACTTGATATTCATTTTAAATGTTATCTTCAGATTAAAGCAAAGCAAAGAAAAAAAAAAACCAGCATAATCAGAAAAGCATGATAACATGAGTTTTCAAATGTCATTTAGGGGAATTAAAGTCCTTAGTTTTTCTCATCTGGTACATTCAAACCCAAGATGCTCTTTAAGCAGCAAGCAAGAAAGCAGCATAGTGAGACAGATTTCAGAAAGTCTTTTGTTATCAGTACCTCCAAATTATTTGGGAAATCGGCTGCCACTGAAAAAGAGGTGTTCTTCCCCGCCCACCCCGACAGATAAGAGTATTTGTTTCAAGCACCCGTTTCCAGGGGCTTTATGGCGCCCTCGTTCAGCGAGTGCGGCCCCTCGGGGCTGGTCCCGGCCTCCCTTGCCCGCGGGGCTCATCTGTTTTCCCGTGGGTTGTAGCGGAGCCCATGCTTCCCCTGCGAGTCGTAGTCGTCGAGGTACGGCAGGTGGACCCACTCGGGCGGGTAGGTGGCCGTGGTGTAGACGAAGCACTCCAGGGGTGCGCGCGTGCCCTCCAAGGCCACGTGCAGGCGGGTGCGCTGGTACATGTCGGGGCAGCCCTCGAACTCGTCCAGGAAGCGCATCATCGGCTCGTCCACCTCGTAGACCTCACCGGCCACGCGGTGCCCGCGGCCCGGCAGGTTCAGCAGCCGTGGGATGTTGTGCTCGCCCGCGATCACCAGCGGGTAGGGCTCCAGCGTGCAGGCCCGGCCCCGGAAGGCCGCATGCCCGTGGGCGCCATCCAGCAGGACCTGGTGGTTGGGCTGGCCTGTCTTCAGCGTCCCGTACACGAACACGGGGGCCAGGCGGCCGGAGCTGCGGGCAGAGAAGACGGCGGACAGGTCAGGGGTAGGCGCAGTCGGCCCCGCTCCCCAGTGGCCTTCCTTCACGGACGGGGTACCGGAGGACGGGCCGGCTTTGAGATCAGACTTTCGGAGGAGACAGGCTGTTCGGGGCTCAGGCCCCGCAGGGCTGCAGGTTCGTGAAGTTAGTTTTCAATGAAAGAACTTGAAACAAATATTACAGAAAAAAAATGAGAAGCACACAAATATATGCACACATATAGAGGTAGATATGTATGTGCTGTGATTAGCACATACATGGCACATACGTGTGTGTGTATGTACACCTGTATAGAATCATCACCTGTCATCGGTGACACAGGTTGCTCCGGTTTCAGCGCTCAATTTACATTCTGGCCCGGGCATGACGTTAACCGCACCTCTCAGCATCCCTTCCTTCTCCAGGGCCCCCAAGGTTAAGGATGCCAGCCTGGGACTCAGCACAGTGACCTCAGCTGCAATGGAGAAGGTACGTATTTACCCACTCCTGGGTCTGAGCTGACTCCATTACATAATAGACCAAAAGTGATCAAGTATAAGGGATTCACACAGAAACAGGGAAGTTCAGTGGCCAGGCCCCTCATCTGAGGCTGGCACCTTGCTGCCCTGCTGGCCCCCAACCCACCAAACACTGCAGGACTCAGCCCTGGTGTGCCAGGCAGGCCCTGCCACCAGCCATGTGGCCGGGTGGCCCTTGGGGAAGCCACACTGAACAAGCAGGACGGGGCCTTCTTCCCAGCAAACAAGAGCCGGTCTGGGGGTCCAGGCCTTGCCCCATCTCTTCAGGGTGTCTGCAGCGGATGGTCAGAGCCCACGAGCCAACACGGCTGCCCCTGCCCACCCTGTGGCCTCAGCAGCCCGCCTTGCGTAGGGCAGAGACCTGATAGAGCTCAGCTCCAGATGGCTCAGGGAGGCCAGGCTGGCATTGGGGGGCGTCGGGCGGCTGTACGGGTTTGAAAGTCAGGGTGTGAATGAGAACTTGGACTCGGGGTACAGGGGAGAGGGGACACAGGCCCCCTACTGCTGAGGGACAGGGAGGGAGGGGGTGGAGTGCCTGGGGAGGACCGAGACGGCGGGGGGTGGGGAGAGGCGGGAGGAGTGGCAGGAGGACCAGCCAGCCCCACCTTCCAGCACATTCTGCAGCAGCAGCTCCAGGTTGAACCCAGATACATGCCCCTGCCCTCGCCAGACCATCCCCCAGAACCCTGGTGGCCCGCGGCCCGGCCCCCCCCCAGCCTGTCCTAGGGCCCCAGCAGGCCCTCACCCCCTTCCCAGGTGACCTCGGCCCTCCGGCCCCCTCGCCCCGGCTTGCTCTCTCCTGGCTCCTCCTGGGGACCAGAGAACAAGAAGGGCCGCGAGGGCGCCGAAAGCCACCCAGGCCTTCGGGGCTGAGTCCCAGGTCGGTGAGGACTGGGGCCACACAGCTGGGCCTGGCTGGCGGGGGACTGCTCCCCTGAGCCCTGGGGCTCTAGCGTCTCTTCCTTTTATTAAAGTCGCTCAGTCGTGTCCGACTCTTTGCGACCCCCGGACTATATAGTCTGTGGAATTCTCCAGGCCAGAATACTGGAGTGGGTAGCCTTTCCCTTCTCCAGGGGCTCTTCCCAACCCAGGGATCGAACCTAGGTCTCCGGCATTGCAGACGGGTTCTTTACCAGCTGAGCCGCAAGGGAAGCCCAATGTGTCCATAAAGTGAAGTAGTCAAGTAAGTTTACAAGAAAAATAAAATCTCTACCCATTCCCACTCCCTTGCAGAGACCCGGTTAAGCCTTTCAACTGTTGTATTTGCTATTTATTAATATCTCCACATTGTTGGTTGTACCGCAGCTTCCTGATGTTTTAAACCATCTGCCTTCCTACCCCAAAGCAGGTGAGCAGTGTTAGGTTAATGGACAGACTTTGGAACCAGGTTGCCTGAGTTAAAATCCTGGCTCTGCCACTTAATCAGCTGTGTGACCTTAAGCAAACCACGTCACCCCTCTGGGACTCGGTATCCTGCACTGTCAGGAAGTGGTGTCAGCCACCTGCCTCAGGGGACTACAGTGAGGTGCAGCAGTTCACGTCGCACGCTCGGTGAGTCTGGTTAAATGCGCCTGTCACTCGGCCCCACTCCTCCAGCAGGGCTCGCATCACAGATCTTGGTAAAGTCCATGTTCAGCTCAGCATCACAACTGTGTAAACACTGCCCTCGGATAAAGCACAGAGTGTACTATGATTAATTTCCTTTCTTGGACAACTTTTTGTTTTTCTTGGAATTAAAAATTGTTTCAGCTATTTTTTTCTTCTTTTTTTGTGCTTTGCTCAAGTTTCTCTGACAGTCTTTCGGCCTCATGATTTCTGGAAGCGCCGTAAGAATCCTTTCCGCCCTGACCACCCGTCGCCTCTGTTCTTCCCTGGGGCTGTGGCTCCGGTCCCTCCTGCCCCAGCCTGGATCTGCGGTGCCCCGGGCTCCCCAGGCTTCTCCCAGAGCCCCATCCCTGGGTCCCACGGCGCCCTCTTGGTTGACTCCCTCATTTGACTGAAGCTGCTTCTTTACCAGCCTCAATTAATAGTGTACATAGGGTGAGAACAGAGGATGAGATGGTTGGATGGCATTACTGACTCAATGGACATGAGTCTGAATAAACTCCGGGAGTTGGTGATGGACAGGGAGGCCTGGCATGCTGCAGTCCATGGGGTCGCAAAGAGTCAGACACGACTGAGCGGCTAAACTAAGGATGAGAATTCTAGAAAGAATTTCCTTCAGAACTCTAAAGGCATCTCTTCTTTGTCTTCTGATGTCCCAAAGCCACGCTGAGCTGTTCAGGGTGGTTGGGACCCACAGTCTTTTGTACAGAACCAGGCTTTTCTCTCGGGAGGCTTCTAGGGTGGTCTTCTCTCCCGTGGATTGTGAGGTCCCATAGTGAGGACCCTCCCTGCGGGTTTTTTCCATTCATTGTGCCACAGATCTCTGTCTGAAGACTCATCATCGCGGATGCCGGGACCCTTTGTCCCTCCCCTTCCTTCCTGCATCTCCAGAGCTCAGATGGTGCATAACCCAGGTGAATCTCCCAATTGTCTCTTTGTAGTCTACTTTACCTTCCAGAACTATTATTTTTAAAACTATTTTATCGTCATATTTATCTCTAGGATCTTTTTCTTGTTCCCTCATGTCATTATCATACTGTTTAATACCATCTCTCCTCCTTGGGAAGATGTTAATTACTGTGAATTTCTTTAAGTTTTTATCTTTCCCTGTATTGCTGCTCCTTCTCCAAAATTCCTCTTTTGTTTCTTTGAGAGGGTTCCTTCAAATGTCTCAATAATCTTTGGCTAGCCTTTCACGTTGAAAAGTGAGACGCCCTATAGGAAACTGGTGGGGCGGGGGTGGCAGTGGCTGGCAGGGGGCCTGGCTAACCACTGAATCCCCAAGTTGGCCTTTCCCACCCTCCTGGTCTTCAGGGTGCCCCCTCAATTGCGCCCTCAGCTGGGCCTGGTCCCCCCAGTACCAAGCCTCTCCGGACAGTAACGCACCCTTCCCCCTGCTGGGGAGAGGGGCGATGGGGGTCTCTGCTCCCTGCACAGACTGACCCCCCCCCCCACCTTGTCCTCACCCTCTCGTGTCCAGGGCCCTGGTCGGCTGGCTCCCTGCAGGGACTTAGGTTTCTGGGCCCCTGGGTGCCATCAGCCACCACTTGTCTCTGAGCTGTCTTCCAGAATTGCAGCCCCCCTCCCATCATTTGTCTTTAGGGGTAACGGCAGTGGCATCTGGGGACAAAGCAGGGATAGAGGAACCTGTTCCCTCTGCTGCATCACCCGGCCCCCCATCACAGGCCCTGGGGGTGGACAGGAAGGAAGCAGGGGCTGCTTGCAGGGAGGGCTGGCAACAAGAGTTTATCTGGGTACAGGGGACATAAGTGTGTCACCAAGGTCGCCAGGAGAAAGCCAGTGATGCAGCAACCGTGGGCACCAGAGGGGCTGGTGGTGGGGACCTTGCTTCTGCCAGGCCCGAGCAAGGGACCAGAGGCAGCGGCTGCGGGAGAGGGCGAGGCCGCGCGGTGCTCGGTGGGCAGCAGGCTGCGTGCCCCAAGGCCCCAGGCTGAGCCTAGGGACACACAAGACACCGCCTGCCCGGTGAGAAGGCCAAGGGGAGACAGACATGTTGACAGGCAGCTTCAAACAGAGAAGGAGCCAGAAGGGAGCAGAGAGCGCCCCTGGAGTAGGGGAGGGGCGGCAGGGGTGGTCCGCAGGGTTGTCTGGCTGCTGTGCGTGGGGCGGGGGCACCACGGGGGCTAGGACGGGAGCGGGCACGGTCTGGAACCACAGCCTGGCTGCAGAGGGACAGTGGGGAGGTGCCAGCATGGAGCAGGTTCTCAGCACAGGCTGCTCCCAGTTTTCATGACTCAGATTCAACCACAAAGTGAGAAAAGGAATATTTCACCCAGGAGGAGGGAGGGCAAGAAGGTCTGGTCAGAGAGACGGCAGAGGACAGTGTGCTGAGGAGGGCTGGCCACGTTCGCAGAGGTGCTGGGGCTCTGCGGGCCCTGCGCTAAGAGCCTGGATGTCTGCGTGCACAGCTGCATCAACCCCGAGAGAGGAGGGTCCTCCCTGTTGAACACGCGAGGGAACGCAGTTGGGCGGCTCAGGCCGGGGCTCCAGGTCAGCACCAGGAACTGGGCCCAGGTGTGCTGCACGCTGCACATCTGGGTGACCCGTCAGGTCCAGCCTCGGAAGGACTCAGGCTCCGCAGTGGCAGCGGGCGTTCATAAGGGACCCTACCTCTCCAGACTCCTCTCCCCCCGCCCCCTACTCCCCAACAGAGAGAACTAGAGAAGGAAGTGATTTCTAGATTTAAAGACTGTACAACACACAAAATGTGAAGTTCAGCATCTTACCCATTTCTCAGCGTACAGTCCAGTAGCACTAGGAACAGTACAACCCCCACTGGTGCGCATCTCCAGAACTTCCCCTCTTGTAACGTAACTCCGTTCTTCCTGGCGACCCCACGCTACTTTTGGTTTCCATGAGTCTTGACTACACGAGGTACCGCATTTAAGAGAAATACCTTTTTGTAGCTGGCTTGTTTCACTTGGCATAGCTCCCTCAGGGTTCACCCACGCTGTAGTGTGTGTCAGAATTTCCTTCCTAAATTAAGGCTGAGTGATACTCATAGGCGTCTGCCACGTTTTGTTCGTCCATCTGTCAGTGGATGTCTGGGTTCCTTCTACCTCGTCGCTATTGCAAATAATACTGCTATAAACGTGGGTATGCACATCTCTACAAAATCCTGTTTTCAATGTTTGTATACATACCTGGAAACATGCCGCTGGATCGTATGGCAATCCTGTATTGAATTTCTGGAGGGGCCTCTGTTTTGCACAGCAGTTGCGCCATTTTACACTCCCGCCTACAGTGCACGAGGGTGCCAGTGTCTCCGCAGGCTCGGCACTGCTGGTTATTTCCTTCCTCCTCCCTCCCTTTCTCTTTCTCTCTTAAATAGTGGCCTTCCTAAAGGGTGTGAGGTGGTATCTCATTAAGGATTTAAAAAAATTTTTATCGGAGTATAATTGATTTACAGCGTTTCAGGTGTATAGCAAAGTGATTCAGTTATTCATATGTTCATCCTTTTTCAGATTTTTTACTCTTACAGATCAGGACAGAATGTTGAGTAGAGTTCCCTGTGCTGCACAGTAGGCCCTTGCTGTTATCTACTTTATATATAGTGTGTATGTTAATCCTGTGTCCATAATTTATCACCCTCCTCAAGTTTCCCCTTTGGTAAACACAGGTTTATTTTCAAAACTTGAGAGTCTGTTTCTGTTTTGTAAATAAGTTCATTTGTATAATAGTCCACATAAGTGACATCATATATTTGTCTTTCTTAGTATGATAATCTCTAGGTCCATTCACATTGCTGCCAATGGTATCGCTTCGTTCTTTATAATTAATATCCCACGTACTTATACACACACACACCTTCTTCATCCGTTCCTGTCAGGGGACATTTGGGTTGCTTATATGTCTTGGCTGCTGTAAATAGAGCTGCAATGGACATGGGTGCAAGTATCTTTTTGAATTAGTTTTCTCCAGATGTATGGCCAGGAATGGGACTGCTAGGTTATATGGTAGTTCCGTGTTTAGCTTTTTAAGGAACCTCCCTACTGTTCTCCATAGTTGCGGTACCAATTTACATTCACCAACAGCAGAGGAGGCGTCCCTTTTCTCCATACCCTCTCTAGCATTTGCTGTTTGTAAACTTTTTGATGATGGCCATACTGACTGGTGTGAGGTGATACCTCATTATAGTTTTAATTCACATTTCTCTAATAAATAGTGATGTTGATCATCTTTTCATGTGCATTTCAGTCACCTGTATGTCATTGGAGAAGTGTATAAGTCTTCTGCTTGTTTTTATTTTTTGATATTGGTGTATTTTGGAGATTAATCCCTTGTTGATTTCTTCATTTGCAAATATTTTCTCCCATGCTGTGGGCTGTCTTTTCATTTAGCTTCATTGTGGGTTTTAATTTGCATTTCTGTAATGATTACTGATTTTAAACATCTCTTCATGTTGACCATATATCTTCTTTGGAGAAATGTTTATTCAAGTCCTTTGCCTGGTTTTTAATCAGATTGTTTTTCATTGTTGAGTCATAGGAGTTATCTGGATCTTCTGAATATTACCCTTTTATTAGATATATGATATGCCAATATTTTCTCCCATTTCACAGGCTGTCTTTTTTACTCTGTTGATCGTGTATTTTGCTGCACATGGTTTACATTTTGATGTCACCTGACTTTTTTGTGTGTATCGTGTAGATAAAGTAGGGGTTCGGCTTCATTCTTTTGCATATAGGTACCCAGTTTTCCAACAGTTGAAAAAAACTGTCTTTCTCCCCATTGGTCTTTCCACCTTTGTCAAAAAATCATTTGACCATACATCTAAGGATTTATTTCTAGGTTCTCTGTTGTGTTCAATAGGGCTTCCCTGATAGCTCAGTTGGTAAAGAATCCACCTGTAATGCAGGAGACCCTGGTTCGATTCCTGGGTTGGGAAGATCCACCAGAGAAGGGACAGGCTACCCACTCCAGTATTCTGGCCTGGAGAATTCCATGGACTGTATAGTCCACGGGGTCACAAAGAGTTGGACACGACTGAGCGACTTTCACTTTTCACTGTGTTCAACTAAACTTGTCTTAATGTCAGTATTATGCTATTTTGATTGCCGTAGCTTTGGAGTATGTTTTGGAATCAGGACATATGAGACCTCCAACTTTGTTTTTTCCTCTAGATTGCTTTGCTCTTTTGCAGTTCCTTGAAATTCTGTATGAATTTCAGGATGGATTTTTCTGTTTCTGAAAGAAAAATACTATTTGGAAATTTTGACAAGAACATTAAATCTGTTTAGGTAGTACTGACATCTTAATAATTTAAGTCATAATCCATGAAGATGAGATGTCTTTCCAATTATTTCATTTCCTTTAATAATGTCTTATAGTTTTCAGTGTACAAGTCTTTTGCCTCCTTGGTTATGTTTATTCCTAAGTATTTTATTCTTTTTATGTAATCGTAAGTGGAAAATATGGGGGGAGAGTGTTCATTGTTAATGTATACAAATGCAGCTGATTTTTGTGTACTGGTTTTATCCTGCAACTTTGCTAAATTCATTTACTAGTCTTAATAATTTTCTTGTGGAAATGTTAGGATTTTCTATATAGGATCATGTGAACAGAGAGAATTCCACTTCTTCCTTTCTAATTTGGATGCCTATTATTATTTTTTCTTTTATCACTCTACTAAAATTAAGTGGTAAAAGCAAACATCGCTGTCTTGTTCCTGATCTTAGAGGAAAAGCTTTTTCACCATTAAGTTTGATGTTAGCTGTGGGCTTATCATATACAGCCTTTATTAGGATGGTGTAATTAATTTCTTTCTATTCCTAATTAAATACTTGTACCAGGAGGTAGTGTTGAATCTTGTCACGTGATTTTCTGTATCGACTGAGATAGTGTTTTTTCCCCTTCATTCCATTAATATAGTGTACATTGGACTACAGTGTATACTGACTGATTTTCATATGTTGAACCATCACTGCATTCCACGAGTAAATCCCACTTGGTCATGGTATATAATCCTTTTAATGTGTCACTGAATTCTCTGTTAGTATTTTGTTTCAAATTTTTGCATCAATTTTCATCAGAGATACTGTGTTTTTCATATAATGTCTTTTTCTGGCTTTGATTATCAGGGTAGTGCTAACCTCACTAAATGAGTTTGGAAGTGTTCCCTCTTCTTAAATTTTTGGGAAGAGTTTGAGGAGAACTGGTGCTGATTCTCTTTGCACGTTTGGTAGAATTCAACAGTGAAGCCTCTGGTTCGTATTTTCATTGTGGAGGGATTCTTGATTACCAGGCTGATCGATCTCCTTGCTAGTAACAGGTCTATTCAGATTTTCTGTTTCATCATGATACAGTCTTAGTGAGGTGCGTGTTTCTAGGAATTTATCCATTTAGGTTATGTTTGTTGCCATACAATTGTTCATAACTACTCTCTTACAATCCTTTTCATTTCTGTAAAATGGGTTGTAATGTTCTCACTTTCATTCCGATTTATATCGTCTCCTTTTTTTCTTAATCTAGCTAAATGTTAATTTTTTGCTCTTTTAAGAACACCAGCTCTTGGTTTCATTGATTTTTCTCTAGTCATGTCTGCTCTAACCTGTACTGTTTCCTTTCTCTGCTGGCTTCGGGTTTAGTTGTTCTCTTTCGAGCTCCTTGTTGCCCTGTGCTCTGGCCTCTGTCCACCATGTTCAGCTGATTGCCAAGGGCTGCTGTGAGGGTTGAGGCCAGCAGAACACGGGAAAGACTATTACCACTGGCAGGTCCTCCCAGCCGCAGCAGGGCTGCCTCAGAACACGCCTGTGATCCACTGGTCAGGAGCACGCTGGGCCCCTCCTGAGCACCACCTGCTGGGCCAGTGTTGGCGGGGTGGCAGTGCCGCTGCGGAATGGGCGCTGCCTTCTGTCAGAGCATGCTGGGCCCCTCCTGAGCACCACCCCCTGGGCCAGCGTCAGCGGGGTGGCAGTGGCATGATGGAGGGGGATGCTGCCTTCTGTCGGAGGCACATTAACGTGTCTCCCACCCCATTCTCCTCTTGCCACGCAACTCCTTCCACAGCCCTGGGTTAGGGTCCGAGTCTTGGATAAAGCGTAAGGACTTGGTTCAGTAAATAACACAGGAAGTGGAGGTGAGCCGTTTGGGCTTTTCCAGAGCAACTGAAGACTGTTCATCTCTGGCGTGAAAGAGGCGCTCCCAGGTCGGCCCGCTGAAGGGTGCTGTGCACAGGGGCGGGCCTGAATCAAACTCGCCCTCCGCCACCTAGCACATGTGGGCCTCTGGAAACGCTGAACTTTCTGAGCGTCTGTGCCTGTTGTTGAAAACTGCATTCATTCCTCTGTCTCCCTAAGAGCTAATCTCTCCTGACTGTGCCAGGCCTCACAACCCAGTAGAGGTTAATCCCCTCTTCCCTGTGACTGTATTCCCACCTAAGTTCTCCACCCCAACTGCTTCCTATAGCAAGATCTTACATATCTGCTAGCTTATATTCTTATCAAGGAAGCCCCTTACAAATGAAACAAATGAAACAAAAGAATATTCTACATAATAAACGGGAGAGGGGAATCAAGCATTAGTCATGACCTTAATTTTGCAGAGCCGAGGCAAATACCCGGGAAGGTGACATTACATAGAAATGATCATGGGTAGGCCAGTGTGTTGATTCCAACTCTGTAGAAAATCAGTTCAGTAGCTTTCTTCTGCAAAAGAGGCTGGCTTATTTCCATAAAAGAAAACCTGGCAATAAAAACTTAACCTTCTTTTCTAGGAAATACTCTAGCCTGATAGAATGAATGAATTATAATTCTCTACATTTTATCTACTGAATTACATCCTATATAATATTAGTTTAAGACTACCACTTATGTAACAAAAAAATTAATATTGTGCATTTCTGGCTCCCTTCACAAGAAAAACATCATTACCTTTCTGATTGTGTTTTGAACAACACACACAGATCCTTCAGGAAGAGCCTCGTCCCTGTGGGGATTGAGAAAGGATCAGAGTTAAGCACTGAAACAAGCAATTAATTCCCATTAGAGGATTAAGGCACTCATGTTCACTTTGAATCAGAAAAATGAATTGCGAATAAAATCCTGTACAACCAAGAGGTTACTTGTCAAAGTTAATAACTTAGAGCATTGAAGGGCAAAGTGGAGGCACGGAAGCTGAGCGGCCACAGGAGGCCTGGTGAGCGACTGGTGGCGTTGCGTTTTCACCAGACGGGGCCTCGGCCAGGGTGCTGTAGCAGTGTGGGCGGGGGAAGGGTTTCTGTCACAGGGTGCTGTTTTTAGTAGGTCTATTCCAGGAAGAGAAGCCTGAAGGGGTTTCTCCCCTGTTGTGCCACCACCCCCAGGCACAGATTTCCCTCTAGTATCTTACCGTTCATATGAAGAATCAATGAAAAGGGACACACAGGAGTTAACATTCAACTTGGTGCATCTTACTTTCGGGTTTTTGAGCGGATTCTAAATGAACTCAAGCAGTGTTTCTGCAGACAACTTTACTGATGTATAAAGCCTGGACCGGGAGGCCCTGCTGTGATCAGGACTTAGTCACCCTCCCCTCGGGAATCCTGAAGCCCAAAAGCCAAACCCTTGTCTCAAGTCCAACAGGTCAGGAATAATGTGGACGTCCAAGGGTCAGCCCAGAGGTGGAACAGGCTCAGAGAGAGTCTCAAAAAGTTTCACTTCAGCAAAATTTGGTGAGTTTAACATTGTCAATCTTTAAGAAAACAAAAACACTCATGGAAATGTCCATCTGGTCTGGCACTACTTGAAATGCCTCTGTCACTTATTCAGCAGTTTTCTTACTGAAACACAGTCCATCTAGAGTTTCCTATTTCATTGCTGAAGCAGAAATTGTAAGTAATCATGAGTGCTTCGCATAATTGTTGGTTTTTTTCCTGTTTAATATTTTTTCTTAGCCACCTGGTGGCAAGAGTGTAAAAAGGCAGGATTTCATTTAAGAGTTTAATCTGGTTTACGAATTAGAACTGTTGTACACACTGGGACCATATTTAGAAACACACACACACCAGGTGAACCAACTAGAAAAGGGCTAACTCTCCTTAAACTCTGCAAAAGGATGTAAATGGCCACCAGTGTCTAACATGAAAACAACCTCTACAAAAGAGGCATCTCTACAAAATATTCATGCTGAATCAATATTTTATGACACGAGGCAACGCTAAAGAGTTAGAAATGAGGACACGGAGATCTTACTGTTTTCTCTGAGTGATAAATCCTTAAGCCATGAACAGCATCAACTGCCTGCGGTCAGGGTGAGATTAGACCGCGGTAGAAAAGGCAGGAGCAAGGGCCGGCGTGGGTCGCAGTTACCACCGGCTGGGTGCAAGCCCGGCCTGGGGACGGCGGCCGTGTCCTCAGCTCTCCTCGGTCGACCTCGTGTGTCACACGCGGCCCGTGACAGAGGACCTGCTTCAGCCGTGCGCCGGGGCGCTGCGCGGCCGCGGGCCTTGGTCACACGTGCGTGTGACGCGTGCGCTCTGGAGGCCTCGTCTCCTTGCACAGGCCGCGCCTCCCCCCTCTATCACTCCTCTCCCCTGAGAGACGCCTGCTCCAGTTGCACGGAAACCCCTCGGAAGTCCCTCGGGCTGCAGGAAACGTGGGAAAACAAGCCGCTCCACCTCTGGCCGGGCTTTGATGGCCCCTCGCCCGCTTCCCTCACGACGGCCCAGGGCTTCCTGCCGCCGGAGACCCCGGACGCGTGTCAGCAAAGCGGCTTCCTGACGGGCGCCCGCGCGGCACGGCGCCCCTGAGGTCCGGTGGCCGGACCCACGCGGGGTCGCCCCGCAGGCTCTGTGGCCCGCCCCCCCCCCCCCCCCCCGTCCCCTCGCCCCTCGGGGCCTCCCAGGGCGGCCCGGCCGCCGTCCTGCTCGGCCCACGCCGGGCGTTCCTGAGGAAACGATGCCGCGCCGCTGTAGCGGCCGCCGCTGCCATCTCTGAATCAGGGACCACCGGGGAGACGAGGCGGCCCCTCCCCCGGGGAGCTGCGGGCTCAGAGCCCGAGTCCCCGCGGAGGGCAGGAGGGCTCCCACGCCCGTCCCGCCCGCAGCCGGGCCCCACCTGCGGCTCCGAGGGGAAACGCCGCTGGCAGGACTGAGGGCGCTTCTGCGGTGTGGCCCGTGCTGGGCCGTCACCGACGCGCTCGCCTCACGCACCGTGAGGCCTCCTCCTCCCCACCTCGCTCTGGGTGACAGGAAACAGACGACGGAAGCGCAGGCGGCGGCTGCAGACCTGCCTTCGCCCCTCCTGCCTGCCCCGCGCAGACTCTGCCAGGTGCCCGCTCGGGGCCTCCCGCCCAGACTCGGAACAAGACCGGCGCCCGGCCCCGGGGCTGCCCGGCAGCAGGGCCCGGACACCCCCGCCAGGCTCCGCTTCCGCCCTCAGCCCTCAGCCCTCCGGCACCCGCGGGCGTTTCCCAGGCACGGGCACCCACCAGGCAGCCTGCCGGGGACCAGCACGTGCAGTGGCCCCTGTCCTGGCATCGTTCTGCTCTGAACCGGTGCTGCGTGAGAGAAGCCCGGGGCGGCACTGCGCCTTCTGGCCCGCAGAGCAGCTCCGCGCAGCCCCGGCGGCTCACGCGTCCTCGACGCCCCAGGAGCACAGAGTCCTGGTGGACCCGCGAGGGGCCTGAGCGAGGCCGAGGCGGGGTCTCACATCCACGCCCGGGTCGGCCAGGAGCGGACGCCTGTCCCTTCCGGGCAGAAGCCGCTCTGAACGCAGGGAGGAGGCACAGTGTTCAGGCCAACACCGGCAGGCAAACCCTACCTGCCCCCTGCCCCTTCCTTCCACGGGGCCTCCCGAACAGGCCGACCACACACACGAACGCACAGGGAGGGCAGGGTGGCCCGCAGAGACTGCGGTGCCCATCCTCGGTCTCTGCTCCAGCACTGGGGGCCGAAGGCGGCTGTCCGCAGAGCATGCACGTGTTGAAAAGGGAAATCAACGCAGGTGAGAGAGTTCAGAGCAGAGTTTCCAGTTCTGACAAGAATAAAATATGTATGTATGCACGAGTTACAAAATATTGTCACTTCTGTGATTCCACATATAAATTAAATGTTCCTATATTTGCATTTAAACTTAAAACTGAAGTTGTCCAATATAAAGGTAAAGGATAAATTCAAGGCTGAGAATTTAACATAATAGTAAAATAATATACAATAAAATGTAAAATAGCGACTGAAAAAACATGGTAAGTCAAGAGAGAGTGAAGAAAGGAAAAGGCTTCCTATTCAAGACCTTTAACAGCACTTCCCTGCCTTCTCAACAGGGGACCCCGTGTTTCCATTCTGCACTTTGTTCTGCCTGGAACCATTCTCTCTAAACTTTCTCGAAACCACAACACTCCTCAAGGGTAGGGGTCCAGCATTCTCTTCATCTCATGTTTCCCACATCACCAGCACATGTGCAGCAGGCACTTAATAAATACTTGCTGCAGTAAAGCAAGCGGTTTCCGTCTCGGTCCAGACTCCCAAAGAGACCCTGCAGCCTTCAGCCTGTTGGGAATCTCTCACGTTCTCTGTCACAAATCCACAGGCTCGGATGCTGCGCAGGGTACAGACTTATGGAAGCCACACCTTGTCTGGGGGCTCTGTTGCCGCCTCCTCCAAAAGCCAGACACAGAGGCACAGATCAGGGAGAGCAAGTGCTCTGGACTCAGACTGACTCAGGGCCAGTCACCCCCACTCCTGCCCCAGCCTCCCCCGCGGTGAGCGTCAGTGCACGACAAAAGGCCATCATCCAGAACCTAAGAAACCAACCTCCAGGGACAACACTCAGACCAGTGTGTGTGTCTGGGGAGCAGGGTGAGGGTAGGGGGTGTTATCTCTACCAGGGCAGTAGCTCCATGGGCATATACATTTGGCAAAATCATCCATCTTTGCACTTAATGTGCCAGCTTGCTTGTGTGTAAATTATACGTCAAAGAAAGCTGATTGAAAAAAAGATTCAGTGGGATTGTGGAAAGAAAGCAATCTGTCGGCCACTCCGCCTGTAATTATTACCAGTTTATATTTTCATCTGAGTTCAACACACTTCACGATCCCTAATCAATAGCAAAAACTTCCCTTTGAATTTCCACCAGCATCCAAGTAGCTCTACAACAGCTTTGCGGTGGCTTCCTTTAAAATTCAGTTGTTTTCTGGAACCCCACATACAACACAACCAGGCAGACTTCTCTGAGGCTGTTACCTGGGCTCCTAGAAGGAGGGGCGAGAAGTCTGAGGTGTCGCCAAGGACGCAGGGGGCTCTGCGGGACGGGGCCTGGGGGGAGGACTCGGGCCTCACCAGCTGCCGTGAGCCACCCGGGGCCCGGCCACTGGCGGCTGCCCAGAGCCTTCCACTGTGGCCACACCGGGAGAGGCAGCAGATGACTTGCCTCTCAGGATGCTGTTCTGCAGGCCTGCTAGAGAGCAGCTTCTAACTTGCTTGTTGGCAGCTGCTCAAAACATGTTTGTTCTGCCAGCACCAAGGCCCCCATCAACGGGGAAGGAGTCAGGAATCTGCATTTGTGGCCCCCGACCCTTCATCCCTCTCCCCACCCACCGCCTGCAGGGCCAGCAGGTCTCTGTGAACCAGACTCTATGCTCCCAAACATCTTTTTTTTTTTTCATCTTGGACACAACTCGAGCAGAAAGCAATGGCGTCCACTACCCATTACTGGACTATTTAAAAGGTTTTGTCCTTCAGAAACATTTTAAGGCTTAATGCTTAACTTAAAGTGGTTTCTGACTGTCTGCTTTCTTACGTGAGAAATGAGAGTCTGGAAATGCAACTTAAGTTAGAGGCAGCACAAAAGAACAATTAGGAAATATCACACAAAGTCATTCCCTTCTAGGTGATGTGCTAACAAAATGTCCCAGAAAGAAAAGAAATAGACCCATTTAAACAACTTCTAGATAACCATTTTAGAAGCCAAGCCTCCCCTAAAGTGAATGAATAAATAAAACAGTAACAAATGCAGCTGAGGCCCCAGCAAGGCCCAGGTCCCCTATATTTAATGCAGTATTTCACAGCTTTGGAGGAACAAGAGGGTCAAAGGTCAAAGCCAAGCCACTGCCAACCTCGGAGGGGCCTGCATCACCCAGGCCAAGGGGGCCGGGCCACAGCAGGTGGCGGGGGACATGGGAGACACGAGCTCAGCTACCTGGGGCCCCAGGACCCACAGGCGAGCAGCCAGGGGCCAACACTGTGGGGCAGAATGAATTCCGGGAGAAGACTCTGGAAGACGACCGCCAACCCGAGGCCCCAGAACAACACCTCCACTACACAGGAGCCCTGAGCCCCGTGCAGGAGGCACCAGCCCAGGACCCCACTGCGGGTGGGCACTGCTGGCCACGCAAGTCGGGAACAACTGGACTCCACTTCCAGGGTTCTGGAATCTGGACTCACTGCTTCCGGTGGCAGTAACAGAAGCACCTTCAGAATTACTTTTTGCTAAGAATATGACTAAAAACCAGTTTAAGTTCTCTAGAAGGATGTTGGCTACCTGGAGGCGGTCAGGAAGGCAAGAGGAATGCAAACCTAGGAAAGCTCACGCCTCCTTCAGGACACGAAGGAGAATCACCCCCAGCACACATGTGCACACACAATTCCAGCTTTAAAGGTTTTTTGTTTTTTTTTAAAGAAGCCTTTAAAAAATGAAAATACAACTCAAAATTAAGCCTGATGGGTTTTTTTTTATTAGTTAAGTGTCCCCAGAGCATTCAAGGAGAAGGAAATAGCAACCCACTCCAGTATTCTTGCCTGAGAAATCCCATGGGCAGAGGAGCCTGGTGGGCTACATACAGTCCATGGGGTCACATGGAGTCGGACGTGACTGAGCAAGGCATGCCTATCCTTTCAGTGCTTTTCCAGCCCAAGTAAAATTCAATTAAAACTCTGAATTACAAGCAAGAAGGGACTAGGGGAGGAAATTAAGGGCACATTACTGAACGTGCGTTTAAACACTTCACATAAAGTGGATCCGTTTACTCATATTCCTGTGAGTCTGAACACGCATCTGATCACTGCTCACCAGTGGCAGTCAGAGTACCTTGAGTCCAAAATTCCCAGAAAAATGTATTTTGTTGGAGTGACTGGGCTTTGAAGGGGCTGGATGCACTGAGCCAAGTGAATCCAAGCCTCTCAGACACTCTGTCCCCAGCCAAACAAGCGTAGGCAAAGCCCACTGGGAAAGCTACGTGACTGCCGGCACCCACAGGAGGCTGACGGCAGCCTTCACACACCTTGGCCTCTGGCGTTTGGGGGCAGATGTCAGGACCCTAAATATTACTAAAAAGCACGATCTGGTGTACGCTTGGCTTTTCAAAAGCACTTAAAAAAACAACAGGCAGGCCACTCCTGGGAGACCAAAATCCAGTTAAAATGTAAAAATGCCCTGTGGTCAGCAGAGAAGAGACGCTGCCACGTTCAGCTTAACCACTTTTTCAGAGTTGTTTCAAAAATAACAGAACTGCTTTTCATCATGAGCCTTTTTCTCTTTTAAGTTTACAGGGTTCTTTCGATCATAATAAAGAGAAGGACTGAGGGACGCTCCACTGGGCTTATACAGCCATTTTCCTAATTGAACAGCCCGATCATTTCAGTGAGGTACCTAACAATTTTTTCTTTTGATTTATAAGAACTTTGTCTCCTTCCTCTCGCAAAACAACTTTGTTCTATAAAAATGAACAAAGCAATGTCAGCCAAGGACAAGAAAATCAGGTCTCTCTCCTCTCCGAGCCCTATTGTGGGAGCAGCCCGTGGTCAGGAGGATGAGCTGTGTCTTCCTCCCCTCCTGGTATCTGAGGGGAAGATTACTGGAGGTCTCCCTGGTCTCTCAGGAGTCCTTCCCCACAGATGAAAAGATGGGGAACCACGCGTCCTGAGGGAGAACTACCTGAAGAGCGGAGTCTTCAAGGGGCAACAGGCAGGCACAGGTTGAGGGTGGTCAGGAGAGAGGGTGGTCTGAGCAGAGGGAACGGCCGGGCACCCCAGGGGCTGGGAGCCCTGGAGAAGGCACTAAGGAAGGCGGGTTTTGCCTCTGTGTGATGGGGTACTGAAGGGTATTAGGTAAGGCTGGGAGGAGACAGGGTAAGTTCTGTGTTTTAAGAAATTGTCTAGTGCAACCACAGTGGAAGACCATTTGGCAGCATCTATAAAAGCTAAGCCTCTGCAGACGCAACAGTCCAGCAACTCCACTCCAGGCATATATGACACAAAAATGTGGGCGCAGGTTCACCAGAAAGACGCGGATGAGAATGTTCTGACCAGCATCATTTAGAATAGCCCCAACCAGATCCTACTGAAATGTCCCTCAACAGTAAAATGTGTGGTAGGCGAGCTGAGCAACACTCTACAGTGATGAAAACGGACAGGCCTGTTCTGTGTAGCAACATGTGTAAACCTTAAAGCAATGCTGAGTGAGAGCCAGACAGAAACTACACACGCAGTGTGAATATGGGCTTCCCTGGTGGCCCCGGGTAAAGACTCCGCCTGCCGATGAAGGAGACTCGGGTTCCATCCCTGGGTCGGGAAGATCCCCTGGAGAAGGGAACGCCAACTCACTCCATAATTCTTGCCTGGAGAATTCCATGGACAGAGGAGCCTGGTGGGCTATAGGGGTCGCAAGAGAAATGACTTAGAAACTAAAACAACAACTATGTGATTATATTTAGTTTTTCAATTAATTTTTTTGGCTGCAGTAATTTCCCAACCGGGGATTGAACCCATGGCCCACACCAGTGAAAGCAGCGAATCCTAGCCACTGGACCACCAGGGAACACCTGTGCTTAGAGTTACGTGGCGGTAAATCACAGCCTGGCCAACCTCTCTGCTGGACGTCAGGACAGATGGACACCTGATCTAGGATGCATTCCTATTATGGACTCCATCAAGCTTGCGATCTCTGCACTTCTCTGTGTTATGCTTTCATAAAACGTAACATTTAAAGAAAACATACAGTATTAGAGTAGAAGACAGATTTGCTGGACAAGGCTTAAAACACATGGAAAACCTCCATGAACAAGACAGACAGGTAATTAAGTGGAGGTCAGAAGTCAGAGGGGTTTCCCAGGTGATAGAGTATGGTAAAGACTCTGCCTGCCAATGTGGAAGATGCAAGATTTGATCCCTGAGTCAGTAAAATTCCCCTGGAGGAGGGCATGGCAACCCATTCCAGTATTCTTGCTTGAAGAATCTCATAGACAGAGGAGCCTGGCAGGCTATATAGTCCATGAAGTCACACAGAGTTGGACATGACTGAGCGACTAAGCATGCAGACGTGGGGGAGACCCAGGTGGCAGAGCAGTGGGCCTGGTCTGAGCTGGACGGAGAAACGGAGAAGCAGATGTTCCCCTGGCTGTGAAGTGGGAGGTGCCCCACTCCACACCCCATGGCATGAGAGCTGAGGAAGGGTCCCCGGGAGGACAGAGGCCCCAAGACATTTCACAGTGACTCAGACTGGAGAAGCTCTTATCATGGAAGAATGGAAGTCAACTGAAGCCAACTGGAAGCAAACAGTCAAACCCAGAATGTAGAACATTCTATGGGAGGAAATTTTATTAAAACGATTCACGCTGGATTAAGAGATCTAAGGCACATAACAGCCCTGGGTAAGGTGCAGACCTTGTTTGGATTCTGATTTGAACCTATCAACTATAAAATGGCATTTCTGAGACAATCAGGAAAATCCTATATATAGGCATATATCTAAGTAAAAGATGACACCAAGGAATCACAGTTAATAGTTTTAGGAATAGCTAATGGCATATGGGTCTATTTTTAAAAATGCTTATTTTTTAAGAGATGCATACTGAACTATCTAGAAGTTGTAAAATATAGTGTGTAGAACTTTAAAATACTTCAATTAAAAAAAAGGATTAATGAACTGTGGCAAAATGTTGATCATTATTGACTCTGGGTAATAGATATGTGAGAATCATTGTACTAGTGTCTCTACTTCTATGCTCTCTAGCCAAAAAAGAAAGAAAATTTGAATTATCAATAGAAGAAATCAGAGATGGGACATCTATCTATCTATATATTACAAACATTAAAGGGTAATAAGTGTATATAGTGAAAACTTTATACCAGTAAATTTTAAAGTAGAAAAATTCCTTTAAAGACACAATCAAATGTCACTAAAGGAAAAAAAAAGCTGAATAACTGTATCTATGAACTTTTACTTGGAGAGGTATGTGGCTTCATTGGTAAATTCTACCGAACATTTTAAGTATAAAAATATGAATATTAAATAAACTTTTCCAGAAAATAGAAAAAGGAATGTTTCACAACTTCTTTTATGAGGTCAATATTACCCTGACAACAAAACCAAATAAAGACATTCATGGCAAAGAAGACTACTGGCCAATATCTTTTATGAACATAAACAAAAAGAAGTCCTGAATAAAATGAGCAAATCAAAGCCAGCAATATGTAAAAAGGATGATACATCATTACCAAGGACTGTCTCATCTGAGGAATGTAAATTAAGCTTAATATTTGAAAACCAATCAATGAATCACCGTATCAACAGATTTAAACAGAAAAACCTCACAACGATCTCAACACATGCAGGAAAAATTATTTGACACAATTCAACAATTCATGATAAAAATTATCAGCAAACAAAGAATAAGAGAGAACTTTCTCAGTCTGATAAACAGCATCCCTACAGCTAACACCCCTTTTAATGTAGAATCAAATACTTCTCTGTGGTACAGAATCTGCCTGCAATGTGAGAGACCTTGGCTCAATCCCTGGGTTGGCAAGATCCCCTGGAGAAGGGAAAGGCTACCCACTCCAGAATTCTGTCCTGGAGTATTCCATGGACTGTGTAGTCCATAGGGCCACAAACAGCTGGACACGACTGAGCGACTTTCACTTTTTCAGACTGGAAACAAGGCAGTGACTCCACTCTTCCCACTTCTGTTCAACACAGGATACAGAGCCTAGCCAGAGCAAGAAGGGCTTCCCAGGAGGTGCCGGCGGCAAAGAACCCACCCGCCATTGCAGAAGGAGACCTGGGCTCGATCCCTGGGTCGGGAAGACCCCCTGGAGGAGGGCCTGGCAACCCACTCCAGTATTCTCGCCTGGAGGATTCCATGGGCAGGGGAGCCTGGTGGGTTTCAGTCCATTGGGTTGCAAAGAGTCGGACACACTGATGCGACTTAACACACATGCAGAGTAATGAAGAAAAGGCATACACTGGAGGAAAAGAGAAAGCTATCTTTATTCACAGCTGACATGACTGTATTAAAAACCCTACTGGAACCAATAAGTGAATTTAACAGAGTCTTAGCATACAACGGCAATACACAAAAATTAACTGTATTTTTGTATACTAGCAGAGAACTAGTATATTTTAAAATGTAAAATATACTAAAAAAGGGAACATGAAATTTAGAAATCTAGTATCCTTACAATAGCACCAAAAATCTTAACTACATATGGACATTAACAAAATATGACCTGTAAATAAAAATTTTATACAGTATTGAGAGAAATTAAATATACAAGTGGAGAGATAGACCATGTTCTCACAGATCAGAACTCAATACTGTAAAAATGATAATCCTCCCCAAACTGAATTATAGATTCAACATAATCTTAATGAAAATCACAATAGGTTCTGGTTTTTTTTTTTTTTTTTCAGAAATTGATGAGCTGATTCTAAAATATAAATAAAAGTTCAAATTAGAGAACAGAATAGCAAAAACAATATGGAAGAAGCCAAACCAAGCTTGTACTTCGATATTTACTACAGAGCCATGCACAGACGGCTGCAGAATTAGAGGGCACACATCAAGATCGATGGAGTCCTGAGTCACAGATGTCCCTCAATTTTGTTCTCCGACAACAAAAATCAGCCTCCTTCCACCAATGAAAGTGCCCCTGGGGAGCCAGGGGGTCCAGCACCATTCGCCCAGGGCCTCAGGAGGAGTCCGGCCCACCTGTGCATCGGGTAATGGGGGCTGTGGAACCAGCAGGGACCCGTGAGAGGCTCCACCCCTCTCAGCCACCAGCCGGGAGCACCTGAGAAGACAGACCCGGGTGGTCACCTACAGACGAGAGCGCCTGGTAAATCCAGCTTTCCAGAGAGGTTCCAGCGCCCCCCAGAGCAGAAAACCACGTGCCTGGACACACTGGTCCTGTGTGGACAGCCTACTTGGATTCCAGGAGGGGCAGGCTGACCATGCCAGGATCACCACCACCCCCAGGTTGGAGTACCCTGGGAGAAACAAGGCCTTTTCCCTCGGAGGAGACGGAGAGCGCCCAGCTTCCCCAGCTGTGGGACTGTCAGAGAGACACTTCTCTGCTGTAGCACCCAGGGTATCAAATCAGGCCCTCCAGGACTGGAGGCAGAGACAGATGGGAACAAGAGCAGATTAGATTCTTGGAGGTCTTTAATTTCTGTCTGCACTGTGGACTCCATCAGGAAGCCCATCTATAAGCTGCTGGGGAAGCCTCACCCAAGAAGCCCCCACCTGGCCTGTGGGCACCCCCAGCACACTGCCTGCCTTGCCCACACCTCCTCGACTCTCAGAACGGCTCCCTTGACGTGCTCCTGAGGGTGGGATGTGGTGAAGGGCTAGGGGACACGAGCTGTGAGAGAGCTTCAGAATCTATCAAGGCAGTCAGCAGAGAGGGAAGGAGGTGACTGCTACCTCAAATGTGAAAGCAACACGAAAGTCCAAGAAACGTGAACAGTCAAGGAAATGTGACACCACCAAAGGATAGCAGTAATTTCCCAGTATCCAAATCCAAATACAATGTACTTAATAGAGAGTTACAAATAACTGTTCTAAGGAAACCTGAGCTACAAGAAAACCCAGAAAGGCAAGTCAAAGAAATCACAAAAACAATATATGAACAAAATGAGAAAATCAGCAAAGAGAGAGAAATTATTAAAAAAGAACCAGAAAGAAGTTCTGGAGCTGAAGGACTCAGAGAAGGAAATGAGAAGTGCATAGAGAGCACCATCAGCAGAACAGACCACACAGAGGAAGGATCTGTGAATTAGAGGAAAGGACTCTGAAACACCCAGACACAGAAGAATAACGAGGAAAGCGTGAAAGAGAGCGAAGAGAGCCTAGGTGAATTATGGGACCCAGCAAAAGAACTGATATGTGAATTAGTGGAGTTCCAGAAAGAGAAGAAAGGGAGAAGAGGGTAAAAAAACTTATTTAAAGGAGAAATGGCGGAGAACTTACCAAACCAGGGAAAAAAATCTGGACATCCATGTTCATGAAGATATAGGTCACCCCATTATTTCAAACCCAAATGATCTTCTCTAAGATACACTATGATGAAACTGTTCAAAAATCAAAGACAAAGAGAAAATCCTAAAAGCAGCAAGAGAAACGACTGTAATCCATAAAGGAACACCCATTAAACTATCAGTGGATTTCTCATCAGAGAGCTAGGAGAGCATGGGGTAATATATTCAAAGTGCTGAAACTAAAAAAAAACAAACAAAAAACTGCCAGTGAAGAATACTCTATCTGGCAAAATTATCCTTCAGAAATGAAAGAACAACAAGGAATTATCCAGACAAACAAAAGCTGAGAGAATTCATCACCCTTAGAACTGCCTTATTAGAAATGCTTAAGGAACACACACTCTAATCAGTATCATGAAAACATATGGAAATATACAGCACACTGGTAAAAGTAAACACACAGCCAAATTCAGAATACTCTAATACTGTAATATGGTGTGTTAACCACTTAATTGTGGTTCAAAGGTTAAAGGACAGAATACTAATAGACTTATATCTATAAGATGTTTTATATGAGTCCCCTGGCAACCACAAGCAAAAACCTACAGCAGATTCCAAAATATAAAGAGAATGGAATTGGAGCACACCACCAGAGGAAGCACCAAACCAGGGAAAGGCAACAAGACGGGAAGAAACAAGGGAACTACCGAACAGTCAGAGAGCAGTGAGATGGCATAAAAAGTGTTTGCTGCTGCTGCTGGCGCGTCAGTCGTGTCCGACTCTGTGCGACCCCATCGACGGCAGCCCACCAGGCTCCCCCGTCCCTGGGATTCTCCAGGCAAGAACACTGCAGTGGGTTGCCATTGCCTTCTCCAGTGCATGAAAGTGAAAAGAGAAAGTGAAGTCGCTCAGTCGTGCCCGACTCTTAGCGACCCCATGGACTGCAGCCTACCAGGCTCCTCCGTCAATGGGATTTTCCAGGCAAGAGTACTGGAGTGTTACCTACCAATAATTACCTTAACATGCAAACTGAATTTTCCAACCAAAAGACATGGAGTGCCTGGATGGGATTTAACGAAAGCAAGACCCAACTATATGTTTTCTACAGGAAATTCACTTCAGCTTTAAGGACACAGATAATCTCCAAGTGAAGGGATGGGAAAAGATACTCCAAGCAACAGGAAACCAAGACACCAGCAGTAGCGATACTTAAAATCAGACAAAACAGAAGCCAACAGTGATAAGAGACAAAGAGGGAGATCAATTCATCAAGAAGATATAACAACCATAAATTTATATATGCCTCCAACCTGGGAGCACTGTTAAAGTTAAGCAAATAGGAACAGACCTGAAGCGTGAATTAAGACAACAGCACAATTAATAGCAGGGAACTTCAAGACCCCACTTCCATCAGTGGGTAGATCCTGAAGACAACAAATCAACAAGGAAACATTGGACTTGAACCACAAGGTGAGGCTAACAAACATATACAGAATATTCCATCTAACGGTGGCAGAATAAACATTCTTCTCAAACACATGGAACTTTCTTTAGGATCCATCTTATCTTATGTCACAAAACAAATCTTCGCAAATTTAAGAATACTGAAATCATAGCAAGTATCTCTTCTGACCACAATCGTTTGAAACTAGAGAGCAACAAGACAAAACCTGAAAATTTTATAAATATTTGGAGATTAAATAATACACTCCTGAACAATCAATTAGTCAAAGAATCAAAAGAAAGAATTTAAAATTTTAATCCTGCCATTTGCAACAGTATGAATGGTATGAGGTACAAGATGGTAGTTATACTACAGTCTATTAAGTGTAATTGAACACATTGTATCTTAAATATAAACAATGTTACATGTCAATTATATCAGAGAATCTGGGGGAAAAAATCACTGGAACAGTCTTTTGGGGGTGATGAAAATGCTGTAAAATTAGACAGTGGTGGTGGTTCCATAATCTTGTGAATATACTAAAAGCCAATGAACTATACACTTTAATATGGTGAATTTTATGGTATATGATTTATATCTCAATAAAAATAACTGGTAAAAACAATCAATGGAACAGAATAGAGTCCAGAAGTAGAGCACATTTGTATGGCTAGATGTTTCTGATATAAGTGGCAAGGCAGTTCAAGAATGGACCGTCTTTGCAACAAACGATGCTGAACAATGCACTATACATATGCAAAAAAAAATGAACTAACTACAACTCTTATCTCACACCATTCAGTTCAGTTCAGTTGCTCAGTCGTGTCTGACTTTTTGCGACCCCATGAATTGCAGCACGCCAGGCCTCCCTGTCCGTCACCATCTCCCGGAGTTCACTCAGACTCACATCCATCGAGTCCGTGATACCATCCAGCCATCTTATCTTTTGTCGTCCCCTTCTCCTCCTGCCCCCAATCCCTCCCAGCATCAGAGTCTTTTCCAATGAGTCAACTCTTCGCATGAGGTGGCCAAGGTACTGGAGCTTCAGCTTTAGCATCATTCCTTCCAAAGAAATCCCAGGGTTGATCTCCTTCAGAATATACTTAAACTCAAAATGTATCCAACTGCAAGAGCTAAAATTCTAGAAGAAAATCTTTTATTAGGAAACAAGAAGAAACAATAGCTTAGATAAGCTGGACTTCATCAAAATCAGAAGAGTGTGCCCTCAAAATGCATCCAGGATTACATGAAAAGGCAAACAGAGTGGGAAGAAATTGTCTGGAAAACAAAAATTATATATCGGATGAATGACTTGTGTCCAGAATATAGAAACAACTCTTAGAACTCAAGAAGAAAGCAAAAGAAGCCAATTAAAAATGGGCAAAAGATTCAAACAGATACTATACCAATGATATATGAATCTCAAGTAAGCACCCAAAAAGATGCTCAACATCATTAGTCACTAGGGAAATGAAAATAAAAACCACAATGAAATACTATCATACACCCACCAGAATGAGCAAAATTGAAATTACTGCTAATATCAAGTCATGGTGGCAAAGATGTAGGGTAACTGGAACTCTTGTCCCTTGCTTCTGGGAATGCAAAATGGTGCAGCAACTTTGGGAAGAATCTTCAAAGTTAAACATATAGTCACCATATAACCGAGCAGTCTCACTCTTGGGAATACTCCCACCATAAACAGTTTCATACATCTACATAAAGACCTGCACATGAGTGCTTATGGCAGCTCTATTCATAATAGGCAATAGCTAGAAACACCCTGAATGCCCATCAACTTGAGTATCCATAAAGAAACCGAGGGATATAGATAGAATAATACAACTAAATCTCAAACGCACGTGCTGAGTGAAAGCGGCCAGACCCAAAAGGCGACATGCCGTAAGAGTCCACAGAGGCTCTGGAAACGGCGCACCAAAGTGCCGGGAAGCGGAGTGGGGACTGCTGAGGGCAGGGCTTGGGGAGAAGCCTGACAGAGGAGGACGGGGGCACCTCCTGGGTTGAAGGAAATGGTCCCGTGTCTGATTGTGGTGGCAATTCTGGGGGTGCATACATTTGCCACAACTCACTGAATATTTTTAAAAAATTCACTGAACTTTAATTATTAAATGGGTATTTTTTTCACACCCGAATCAATAAAGCCTGTTTATTTTTTGAAAGGCCTATCAAACATCAGCATTTGAGCAAAGCCCTTTTATCCACCGTGATTTTACTTGCTTCTTGTAAAACGTTCGTACCCTGTGAATTTTAGGCCTTGTCTTCTTTGCCCAAGTGACTTGCCCATTCCTCTCCACTCCAATTTGAACGAAGATGGCTGAGAAGCCTTTCTCTGTTAGCTTCTGCCCAGGGGAGCTCCACGCAAGCGCATTTCCAGAGGCAGCTCAGACTGCCCCGGGTCAAGTCCCAGCCTCAACAGAACGGCTGCGTGGCATCACACTTCCCGGCTGCATGAAACTCCCTGGTCAGCCAGGTCCCCCAGAAGATGGAGTCCCCAGGGCAGCAAGCACCTGTGAGGCCCATCTCCACTGTTCCCCGCATGACCCTCCCAGGTAAGGACCCACAGCCACTTCACCTGCCAGCATCCTCTAACCCCGCCAGATCCCTTTGGCTTGCCTGCCCATTTGGTTTGGTTTGTTACAGGCATTTCATTTCTTCACATAATGGATCTCTGTTTTGCTAGACTCGTGTCCAAATTTTCTATTTATGTGTAAGTGTGTTCCTGGGACACAGCGTTCTCAGAGTACAACTGAGTTATTTTCTAAAGAAGCAGGACATGTGATCGAGCAAGACTGACGTGTATGTGGAGAAATCTCTGCTGTCCAGAACATCGCCCACCGCCCAGGCTGCACCCTCCCCCATCTCCTCCAGGGCTGGGGGTCGGGGGGTAGGGGGCATTTCATCGCAAGCACAGGCCCTCAGACTCCATCAGCCATGACCTGTCTCAAGTACCCAGTCCCAGGAAGCAGGCCCCTCTTTCCTCCCTGACTTCAGACTCTGCTCAGCGGTGAGCTCTTGGCTACACTCACCTCTGTCTCATTATACATTAATATTCCCGGGACACTTTCACCTCTGGGGTTTGGTATTTCTAGTTAAAGTTCTGATATTAACCCACCATTACTTATCTAAACCTCCTTGAACTCACCATTAATTATTAATATCTAAGCTTCCTTGGACTCTGTTTTATTACTTTTTCTTTTCTCATATAAGCAAAATTTCCATAATATAGCCACACCCTGCCCCTGTGAGCTGCTTATTCCTGACGGTTATTAAGAGGTGAGACCTACCTCTTGCCTTTTTACTCCCATTTCTGACCCAGTTTAGAGCTTGTCTTGCCACTGAGGGCTCTTCTGAGACACGAGGCCTCTCTTCCCTGGTGATGCAAACACCTGAACTGTGTGATTTTGAAACGATCTCCAAGTGGTCCTCCTTTGCTCTCTTCAAAAGGAAAACATCTGTGCATCAACAGCCTGTTACTCAGAAGAACTCGGCCGCTCTGTTGCCGAGGTTGCTCGCCACACCTCCACCCGGGCCCCGGGTGGCGGGAGGGCTGCCGGCGGGGCGCCTGGCTTCGGGATCAGACCTGCCTGGGCACTGGTGCTGGCAAGCGACGGGACCGCTGAGCCTCAGGGTCCTCCTCCGTCCAACACTCAGTCGTGCCTCCCAGAGGCGGGTGGGCGCCCCTGAGACGGCACAGGTGAAGTGCCCGCACGGAGCCTTCCAAGTGCAGGGACCCAACAAACAGGAGTCTTAGTCTGCTCTGAGAAAACGACCGTGAACAGGCTGACTGATAAACCACATTTATTCCTCACAGTTCAGGAGGGTAAGAAGTCTGAGCTCAAGGCACCAGCAGACTCAGTGCTGAGTGAAGGCCCACCTTCCGGTTCACAGAGGGCAGAGCACTGTGTCCTAGCCCAGCAGAAAGGGCAGGGGACTCTCTGGGGTCCCTTCACAAGGGCACTAATCCCATCCATGAGGGCTCCAACCTCATGACCTAATCGCCTCCCAAGGGCCCAACACCCAAATACGATCACGCTGGAGGTCAGGATTTCAACAGATGAGTTTTGGCAGGAGGACACAAACATTGAGACCATAGACAGTAGAGTTACTCTGAATGACACAAACAACAAAGAATGTTATTAATTCTGCTCAAAAGATCACCCTCCAGAACCTCCCTGCCCTGAGAAGACAGTGGAAACGAGGCTCGTGGCCTGGGGTGTCTTCTAGGCCATACTTGGCTGCAGGGTTCTAAAGGACTGTGTCCAGGGCTGCCCCTGGGGGACCACACTCAGCCTCGCTGGCAGCAAACTCCCATCCTGCCTAAGTCACAGGCTCACTCATGAGGTCAAATGACGAGAAGTACACAGAAGCACTGTTTAATTTTTCCATGACGTCAGAAGCCCCTGCCCAACGACTATAGACATCCTATACAACAAAGTTCAGGGGGGGCAACACATCAATTTCCATCCTCATATACATATTTTAGCTCTGCATAAACACCACCCTCTCCAAAGGGAGGGTTGTGTAACCGACAACCACAACCAGCACTTAGACAGCACTTACTAGGAACCAAGTACACCTCCAAGAGCTTCGTCTATCTTAACCGATTTAATCCTCACAGCAACCTTTGAAGGAGGCACCTTCATTTCCATCTTACCTATAAGAAAACAGACAAGGGTGTAGATAGAAAGTGCTGGACTTGCCCAAAGCCAAACAGCCAGTAGGTACAGACTGGCTGCCTCCAGAGTTCAGCTCATTTATCCCCTGCCCCAGCCCATGACACTCTGAAAATACAGGGCAAAGTCAAAGGGTTCCTCATCCTGAATTGTAAGCAGTTTATCCAATCGTACTACAGGCTGAATGAACTGTGTCCCTCCAAACTCACATGCTGAAGTCAGGCTGTGACTGCACCAGAGACAGGGTCTTTCAAGAGGTGGATATGTTAGCATGGGTCACTGGGGACATTTACTGCAATAGGACTGAGGCCTTAAGAGACCTGGCCGCCCACGTGCACTGGCCTGGAGGAGAGACCACGTGAGCACACGGGGAGAAACGGCCCGGAGGAGAGACCACGTCAGCACATGAGAAACGGCCCGGAGGAGAGACCACGTGAGCACACGGGGAGAAACG
>NW_024070208.1:75487953-75491120 GCF_014754425.2 Oryx dammah
GCCCGGAGGAGAGACCACGTGAGCACACGGGGAGAAACGGGCCGGAGGCGAGAGGCCACGTGAGCACATGGGGAGAAATTTTTTTCCTTCCGGTTGCTTCATTTTTACTGTTTCACCTGTTTAGCAAACACCTCAAGGTACGCAGATTTATTTCACACTAATACATGTATCTGGAAATTTCTGTCGAATAAACAGGATATTCTTTTCAAACAGCCACCTCCTGGCTTCAAGGCCAGCCCAGAGCCAAGGAGAGCAAACCATCGCGCAGCCAACCAGCCCTCGAGCCCGGGGAGGAGCCGCACCTGGATGTCGGGCCTGCGGCCTCCAGAACCGAGAAGGATGAGCTCCAGGGTCCGAGGCCCCGTTCGGGTGTCTCCGCCCCCGAGCAGCCTCAGGCACCCACCCCTCCATCCTCCGTGCAGAGACCCCCCACCCCACTCAGCCTCCAGCCAATGCCCTGGCTGGGGGGCTGCCCTAACCGGTCCCTGGGGGGCACCCTGGTCCCTCGCCCTGGCCCGGCTCAAGCTGGAGCCCCCGTTCGCCTCTCCGTGCCATCTCTTCTCCCAACTCTCCCTCACCGGCATCAGCCTCCCCAGGCTGCCCACGTGGCCCCCTCCTCCTGCAGCCTCTGCCCATACCAGCCTCAAACACTTACATCCCCAGTTGGCCTTTCCCTGCAGGATCCTCTCACCACCACCCTAATCCCCGAGCCACACTGAGCTCCTGAGGCCGAGTGTGACGCCCCTCAGGGGCTCAGGATGCCCGTGTCCTAGCCAGCTGTTGGCAGCCCTGCCACGCTCCCCCCCTCTCATGACTGTGGCCTGAGCCCCATCCACTTAGCCCCTGCCCCCCAGCCCTACCCAGAGCCCCTCAGTGACAACCTCTGACAATTACCCGAGACCCCACACTGACACCTTCCCCCCAAATCTGACCCACACTGCACTCCCCAGCTCGGTCCTGCTCCGTCCCAAAGCCTCCTCAGTCCTTTGCATCTGAGCATTCTGCCCCACCTTCCAGTTATTCCCTCCTGCCAACCCTCTGAAGGGCAGGGACCCACTGGACTTGTTCCCCACGGAACAAAACCTGTGTGGAGAGCATGAATGGGCTCATTCGTCTGGTCCTGGGAATGCTCCTTTAGCCAACTGTCTCTATTTTGACCACAAAGAAATGAACGACAACAAAGCAGCTTCCCAGTAAACATCTGGTTGAAATATTAGCATAACATCCTCCAGGTCCATCCATGCTGCTGTGAACGGGAGGCCTGCCTTCTGTAAGGCTGAGTAAATTTATATACGCATGTGTGTATAAGCCCATGTATATAATGAAATACTGTACACACGCATATACAGATACACACATTTTCTTCACCCATTCATCTGCTGGTAGACACTGAGATTGCTTCCACACCTTGTCTTTTGTGAATAAGGTCTTTCAGTCTATATTGATGCTGTTGAACAATCCCTAACTTACAGATTAAAGAGGATTCATCATGTTCTGTATACTGTAAAGACCGGGAAGGAAAGCAGATTTTCCCAAGACTTTCTAGCAAAGATGTTCTCTTAGCCTTCATCTATATGGAAAGTTTAATTAACTAGAAAAGCAAATTTTCCAAACATCAACATATGTACAAACATACATCTTTTCTTAGAAAAATGCTGTAAGTCCACATCATACAAAAAGGAAAACAATACATAAAAACAAAGATAACACCAAACCAAACATATCTCAGGCTGACTACAAGGCGGCCCTTTTCAAATCTAGTGCTTATTAGTCCTGTGGACTTCCCTAACATTTTGTGTAGCTATGAGACCGTTCCCTAAACAATACTGCTGAGGATACGTTTTCCTTTTAATCTTTATTTTTGGCTGTGGGTCTTCGTTGCTGCATTGGCTTCTCTCTGGGTGTAGAGCACGGGCTCTTGGGCATGCGGGCTTTGCAACTGTGGGCATGGGCTCAGGAGTTGCAGCTCCCGGGCTCTAGTGCACAGGCTCAGCAGTTGTGCCACTTGGGCCTAGCTGCTGTGCGCCATGAGGGATCTTCCTGGACCAGGGATCGAACCCCTGTTCCCTGCGTTGGCAGGGAGATTCTTTACCCCTGAGCTACCGGGGAAGCTCTGAATATACATTTTCCTAAGTAAACAGTTTATGTTTACTCTCTTATGAGTCCAGGTTGGCCTATGTGTAAATATCAGGCAACAAAACCAGCCTCTTTAACGCTGTGGGAGAGATCACAGTTTCCACTCTCGACAGCTGGTGTCACCAGCATAACACACTGCAGGGCCGCGCCTGCTCTGTGCTGGGTGTGCCCACGGCAGCTGCAGCCAGGCCCTCGCGGGCAGGGAAGCCCGGATGTCCAGCTCACAGCTTCAGCCAACACCCAGGGAGCTGCATTCCCAGGAATCACACAGGTTTAAAGAACGATTTTTTATATTTGCTTTTTAATTTTGAACGTGGTGATGCAAGGAAAAGACTGGAGGGAAATAAACCTGAAATACTCTTTCTCTGGCTGTAACAGTTCATGCGTGATGGCCTGTTACCAGCTCCCTCAATCTTCTGGCTCTGTATGTCCCCCGTCTCCTCCCCAAATTCAGTTAATCTTTAGACTGGCTTGCTGATAACGTGACCAGAAACTAAATATCCAAGATCTGTGAATACATCATTCTTTCACGTAATTTCTGTTCAGGTCAGACGTCAAAGTGGGTAGATTTCAGGAAGGAGAAACACAGTCCTTCCGACAGCACGAGTAAAGGATGCGGCGCGGACCCGTGAGAGGACACGTGAGGATTGTGGAGCCTGGTTCAGCTGCCTGGCCACCGAATAATGCGTCTCAGTACGGAAAGTCCAGGCACAGCGGCACTTGTAAGATGAGGCTGAAAAGTTACAGCCCCGGTACTTCGCGACTTGAAATCCTGTGTTAAAACGAGCTAACTGCCTAGTAGCTCTCTCTTGTGTTTCCTGGCACAAAGGGGTCCTGCAAAGCCCTCTCTGCAGAAGCTGCTTCCTCATGACTGAAGTTCAGGAACAGATCTGCTGACCGGTCAGCAGTCAGAAAGCACGGGTAGTTTTGTACACAGTCGGCATCTCAAGAGAAGACTCTGAAGACAATGCTGCTTGGCGGCTGCACACGTGTCACTTGGGTAGCACTCAAACCACCTGGTCCTTCCCACC
>NW_024070208.1:75491130-75507552 GCF_014754425.2 Oryx dammah
GCCTTCTCCTTCCCACCGCCCTCTCCTTCCCACCTCCCTCTCCTTCCCCTGACTGCTTGTTAACAACGCCTCCCCCTTCCTCCCCCACTTGGTCACATCTTGGATGAGCAGCCTCTAAGTGGTCTCACTGCTTCTAGGCTGCCTTCCCGAGTCCCAGCCTGGGGCTCCGGCGGGCAGCCTCTCAGATGACCCCCATGATCCTGCCCCTCGGGTGAAGGTTGGGTCCAGGGATTCGCTTCAAATAGAACACGGAGGAACTGATGGCTGTCTCCTCTGAGGCTGGGTTATAACAAGACCCTGGCTCCACCTGAGCCCCCTGCTCTCCGGAAAGCCAGTGACAAGCCTAAGTCAGGAGACACCCACATGGAGAGGAAGTGAGGTCTCCCAAGAGACAGAGAGGACCCGAGGCCTGCGGGCTGTCACGTGGGAGAGCTCAGATCCCCCCAAGTCAGCCTGGAGCAACCACAGTCCCGCCAGCCCGAGCTACAGCCACCCAGCTGAGTGGCCCCCGAGTCTCACCCTCATCCCCCAAACTGTGGGCGGGTATGTGTTGCTTGCAGCCACTAAGGCTGGGGTAACACACTCAGAGGGTCAAGTCTCTTCGTGCTGGTCACAGCGGTCAGCCACTGTCCAGCCCCATCTCTCTCTGCCTCACACTGCCCTGGGGGTTCAAACTGGCCCCAGCTCTAGGTTTTAAATCCCGAGGAGAGTCACGCTAGGTGCACAGGAACCCTCAGAGAAGACAGAGCACACCCCCGGGCCCACAGAAGCTGGTGTCACTCCTGTCAGCAGGGCGCCGACTGAAGGACACGTGCTTTTGCACTTCCTCGTCAGACGAAACCCTGATGCCTTTAGCCGTGTGACCTTGCTCAAGGTGTTTCATCCCTCTGAACCAGTTACATCACGTAAACAATGAGGCTAATAATGCCCACCTCCAAGACTGATGTATGGGGATTATATGAGACAGTGTATTCAGTACATCAAAATTCTGGCACACGGTGATTTTAGTAAGTATCAGTCCCCTTCTGAGAGAGGATAAATCAAAGAATTATTATAAGGACTAAGCAACAGAATGTGTCACAGATATGTAAGTACTTGGCACAGAGCTTGCGTCCAATAGAGGTCAGTTCCTTTTCAACTCATCCATAAAAAAAGTCATATCCTAGTCATCTAGCGTGGTTGAACGGTGTCCTTTCTGATGAAGTTTAACCTTTTACACACAGGAAAAACGCTGAATAAATAAGGCCTCTCTGCATCAGTAATAGATGCATTATATAATTATGAAATAATATTGCAGTAGCTAAGAGGTGGAAGCCCCCCAAGTGTCCATCAATGGACGAACAAACAAAATGTGGTCTCTATACACAATCATCAGCCCTGAAGAGGAAAGAGCTCCAGGCACACACCACACCATGGGTGAACCTGAGGACAATGTGCTCAGTGAAATGAGTCAGTCAAAAAAAGACAGAGACTGCTACAACTCCACTCGCAGGAGGGACCCAGAGTCATCAGATTCAGAGACAGAAAGCAGAATGATGGTTGCCAAGGGCTGCAGAGAGGAAGGAACGGGGGCTTGTTGACTGGGTAAGAGTTTCAGTTCTGCGGGATGAAAGAGTTCTGGAGATCTGTGTGCAACATTATAAATCTACTGAACTGTACACTTATCACTGGTTAGGATGGTAAATCTTATGTTTTTTTAAAAACCACTATTAAATATAAGAAAATTAACTTTTAAATGACTCAACTTGTATCAATTATGCTTTCATAATAACACACAGTCACCATGTTGATTTAATATGGACTATGCTACAAACAGATGGTGACTGCAGCCATGAAATTAAAAGACACTCCTTGGAAGGAAAGCTATGATCAACCTAGATAGCATATTCAAAAGCAGAGACGTATTACTCTGCCGACTAAGGTCCGCCTAGTCAAGGCTATGGTTTTTCCTGTGGTCATGTATGGATGTGAGAGTTGGACTGTGAAGAAGGCTGAGCGCCGAAGAATTGATGCTTTTGAACTGTGGTGTTGGAGAAGACTCTTGAGAGTCCCTTGGACTGCAAGGAGATCCAACCAGTCCATTCTGAAGGAGATCAGCCCTGGGATTTCTTTGGAAGGAATGATGCTAAAGCTGAAACTCCAGTACTTTGGCCACCTCGTGAGAAGAGTTGACTCATTGGAAAAGACTGATGCTGGCAGGGATTGGGGGGCAGGAGAAGAAGGGGATGACAGAGGATGAGATGGCTGGATGGACATGAGTCTGAGTGAGCTCCGGGAGTTGGTGATGGACAGGGAGGCCTGGCGTGCTACAATTCATGGGGTCGCAAAGAGTCGGACGTGACTGAACTGAACTGATGCTACAAACAGGTCTATGCAGTTCGTGGCCCTGAGTCAAATTTGTGTTAAGCTTCAGGAGTTGCTCTGGAGTCTGCTTTCCTGAATAAATACCTGGGATTTTTTAGGATTCAGATAATAAGGGAAGAAGTGGAACATTTCACTATATTTGCTGTTACCATAGGAGAATTTTAAGATGCTAAAACAGGAAGAAATTACATTTTAAAATGGAAGAAAGTGAAATCTAGACTTAGTCAAACTACATTATTTGCCTGAGGTCATAATTACAGGTAGTAATTATGAGAAAAGCTAGAAAGAGAAACCATTTCCTGTCTCCCTCTACAATCCTCTTCTACGAGCAATGGACTTGCGCCCTCCAGAACTCCTCTGAACCGCACTGTTTAATACGCCGCCACCAGGGGGCAGCAGGTGCATTAGTCCGGTGTTCTAAACCCTGGACTTAAAGCCCCAATAAATTTCCATTATGCCTTCCTTCAACCCCCTCCAAAATATACACATATCCAAGACTTTATTAATACCAACAAGCATAAAGTTTAAAGAATATCCATAATAACTCTTAAAACAAAGACTTGGGTCCAATGGAGGTAACATCCTTACTAATCAATCCTTTAGTAATTTTGATGTACTCCAATCTAACTGATATAATAAAAGTCAATCAGTACATCAGTTTTAAAAATGACTTAACCACAGAAACCTCATTTCTTTTCAATCTGAACTGAATTTTCCTGGTACTTGGCCTCCGAGGCTTCAGACCACAGCAACGTGAAGCCCTTCTGGCCATCTGTCCTCAGTGTCCCTTCCTTGGTCAGACTCATTTTTCTTTCTGATGCCCTATGTCACAAAGGAAGGCCTGTCAATAGGTCTGACCCTCCAGCAACTTTCAAGAAGCAAAAGCAGAGAGAGTCTGGTCACAAAGTAAAACCTACATGGACACTACTCTTCCAGTTAGATGACGGCAAGGTCCACGCTTTTTACATGATACTACTACCCATCAGAAGCTCAAACCACAGCAGCTAACGGGGGAGACCTGAATTTAAAGATAGACCCTATCTTAGCAATGACCTTGTCCACCCCAAGACTTCACGGTTTCACCTAACATGAGCGGTGAGGAGCAGCACCACCAGGGATATTCTGATAAGTAGTCCAGGAGTCAACTCTACACTTGCAAACAACAGTGATCAGCAGCCATGCTCCTAAGTCTTCCAGTGGGGGATATATGAGCTTTATTTCACAGATCTCAAATGGTTTCCTTCCTGAGCTCAGCATGCTTTCAGAAGGAAAAAGGGATCCAAACACAAGCATTTACTGCTGCCTCAGACACACAGGAGCAGTGTCTTTAAAGGACAACAGGGTTCACCTGGCTAAAAGGCACTCAAGGAAATCACTCTCTGCCTACATCCATTTGCTCTCATGGAATTAACTATTCACCAATCAATCTACTCTAGCATAAAACTGATGGCAAGAGAAATCACAGTGCTCCTGGTAAAAGCACATGTCGTTGGGAGCAAGACCCGCAGCAGACACATATAATGAATGGCCACTGCAAAATGCATCGCGGTCCAGACACTGCTCTGTAAACCTCTGCCAAATACGACGTCTCAGTGGGTGAGATCCAAGGAAGACACGCATCTGTAGAATAATCTGCTTTTAATCTAGCTATTTTCTGATACAGAATATTTAACATATTAAAATTTAGAATATCACCAGAATACGAGATATATTTATAACAGGTATATAAAATAAATTTAGTTCAGTAATTTATTCAAGAATTATTTAAAATATTTCTAGGATACTCAAAAAACTGAAATCAGATAATTAAAAGAAAAAAAAACGACACACCAATTAAGGTGGCTCAAATTTTAAAAACCTGACAATAGCAAGTGCTGTCAAGGACACAGAACAACTGGAACTCTCATACATTCCTGATAGAGATACAAAACGGTGGGCTTCCCTGGTGACTCAGCAGTAAAGAATCTGTCTGCCAAAGCAGGAAATGAGAGTTTGATCCCTGGGTAGGGAAGATCCCCTGGAGAAGGAAATAGCAACCCACTCCAGTATTCTTGCCTGAGAAATCCTCTGGACAGAGGAGCCTGGTGGGCTCCAGTCCACGCAGTTGCAAAGAGTCGGACACCACTTAGCGACTGACCAACAACGGCCACTTTGGGAGACAACTCGGCAGTTTCTTACGAAGTTCAACGTACACCTACCCCCTGACCCAGCCATCTAGTCCGAGGGATCCACCACAGAAAGATAAAAACTTTTGATCACATAAAATCCCATATACAAATGTTTGTAGCAGCTCTATTCATAACCACCAAAAATTATGAAGAATCCAAACGTTCAACAGTGGATGGATAAACCTGTGCTATGTCCAGAAGATGAAGAAAGGATCCATGTGGGCAAATCTCAAAGGTGTCCTCTGGATGTAAGAAGCCAGTCTCAGAGGTTATATACTGCATAACTTCACTTATGTGACTTTCTGGGAAAGGCGAAAGCATAAAGATGGAGACCAGATCAAGGGTGATCAGAAATTAGGGGCAGGGTGAGGGTTTCACTTCAAGGGCGCAGAATGAGGGAGGGCTTCTTTTGTTTTCTGGGTATTTCTGGTGATGGGAGTGCTCTATAAGGTTACAGGAATCAATTTTAAAACTCAAAGTATTATACAACAAAAAAGGTCAATTTTACTTTATATAAATTCAAAATAATGACTGAAAGCATGAGAGCATGCAATTGATGTAAAACAATGAGATAAAAGCAAAAGGTAGATATAAGAGTAAGAGCATTCTGAATTAAGCTAAGATGGCACACATTCATTATTATAATTAAAACAGACTAAGAGATATATTAATATAAACCAAATACAATAAAAGAGCTTTGCTTTGATCTTGCTTTGAATAAAACAGCTGAACAGATTATTTTAGACAACTGGGGATACTTGAATACAGCATTACACAATATCAAAGACTTTTTGTTAATTGTTAGGTAGCTGCTGCTGCTGCTGCTGCTAAGTCACTTCAGTTGTGTCTGACTCTGTGTGACCCCACAGACTGCAGCCTACCAGGCTCCTCTGTCCATGGGATTTTCCAGGGCAAGAGTACTGGAGTGGGTTGCCATTGCCTTCTCCAAATTGTTAGGCAGGATTATAGTTATTTAAAAAGTAAGTTTTTGAATAAAATTCAATACCAAAATATTTAGGGGTGAGGGATCCTTCCGGTTCAAGATGGCAGAGTAGGACATGAGCTGTGAAAGTAACAAAACTGCAACTTCCTGTTGAACAATCATCGACAAGAGGACGCGGGAACCCACCAGAAAAAGGTACCTGTGTGCAAAGACATAGCCGAAGCCACACTGAGATGGCAGGAAGGGCACAATCATGACAAAATCAAATCCACACCGGCCCCCACCCCCACCCGGCTGGGTGAGAGGGCCCACAGACCCCAGGGCTGGATTGTCTCAGGCCAAAGGACTACCACAGAGGGAGCGCAACCCCACCCATCAGCAGATAATTGGATTAAAGTTTTACTGAGCAAGGCCTTGCCCACCAGAGCAAGGCTCAGTTTTTCCCACCACCAGTCCCTCCCATCAGGAAGCTTACACAAGCCTCCTAGCCTGCTCCTTCAGACAGAAGAACCACAATCCCACAGTGGCTAAAACAAAAACCACATTTCGGGAAAACAATGCGGACGATGCAAGAAATGTTTACCGAAGAACTAAAAGATGAATAATACATGAGAAGGAATCAATAGCAGAATAACTGAGGCAGAAGAACGGATAAATGACCTGGAGGACAGAATGCTGGAAATCACTTGCTCCAAAACAGAATATAGAAAAAAGAAGGGGGGGAAAATATGAAGACAGCCTAAGAGACCTCTAGGACAACATTAAATGCAACAACATTCACATTACAGGGGTCCCAGAAGGAGGAGAGTAGAAAGGGAAAGAACCTGAGAAAATATCCGAAGGGATAATAGCTGAAAACTTCCTTAACGTGGGAAAAGAAATAGACAACCAAGGCCAGGAAGCACAGAGAATCCCAGGCAGGATAAACCCAAGGAGGAACATCGTGAGAGACACAGTAATCACACTGACAAAAATTAAAAACAAAAACAAAATATTAAAAGCAAGAAGGGAAAAACTACAAATAACATACAAGGAAACTCCCTTCAGGTTATCAGCTGGTTTCTCAACAGAAACTCTACAAGTCAGAACTGCATGATATATTAAAGTGATTAAAGGGAAGAGCCTACAACCAAGAGTACCCTACCCAGCGAGCCTCTCATTCAGATTTGATGGAGAAATCAAAAGCTTTCCAAACAAGCAAAAGTTCAGAGAATTCAGCACCAGCAAACCAGCTTTACAACAAATCCTAAGGGAACTTCTCCAGGCTGGAAACACAAGAGAAGACCTACAGAACATAAATCCCAAACAATTAAGAAAATGGTAAACAGGATCACAGATATCGATAATTACCTTAAATGTAAATGGATTAAATGCACCAACCAAAAGACAGAGACTGGCTGAGTGGATGAAAGCATGTACATATATGCACTTCCACTCATCACATCACTCTGCGTGACCCCCAAATTGCATGTAATTATTTTATATTGTTAGGTTAATCACATCCCCATTATGGCTTGCAACTGTAATTATCTTTTATTTTTTGTTTGGCTATTGTGAAAACTGATAAACATCTTTTACCATTGTGATTATGATTATGTAACTATTACTCACTGTATCAGGATTGGTCAACAGAAAAATAATAGAATTCTATATCACAAAAACTACTATTTAATAGAAAAACCTGTAATCACTTCTTTTTGTAATCATTTTTTAAAATCTAAATGCAGATCAATTATCTTGGAATTTTTTGAAAAATACAAATGCCCAGGTATTGCTTTTTTCCTCCAAAGTTCCAGATATATTTCTAATGAGAAGCCATGTTTAGGAACACCAGACCTATATGATGATCTTTTATTCCTATCTAGTTTGTTTCATTTATTTCTATTTCATATTCAGGGCTCCCATTTCATTTAGTTTATGTCTTCCAATTTCTCCATCTTTTTTTTTTGATGCTCCTTCTCAAGCATTTATCAAGCATAGTATAAAAGCTTTGTATACATATATAAATATGTATTATATATATTTTAGAAAACTTGTGAATTTTTGCCTAACTAAAAGATGTATGACATTTTGATTCCACTTGTTTGACTTAGTATGAATAGCATACTAGATTTCTAATTTAAAAAGTTGGCATGCAACAAGCAACAAAAGTTTGCTGTATGGCACAGGGAACTATAATCAATATCTTATAATAACCTATAATGGAAAATAATTTCAAAAATAATATATGGGTATATGTATAACTGAATTACCTTGCTGTGTACCTGAAACATTATAAGTCAACTACACTTCAATAAAATATATATATTAAGGAAAAAAAATCTAGGGGTGAAATGACATAGGTTCTGATATTTGCTTCAAAATTCTCCAGAAGCAAGCCAATGAAAAAAAACTCAAAAGGCAAAGAAAGGAGGGCAATTGAAGCAGGTATGGTAAAGCTAGGACGGTGTGTGGATTCTGCCACTGCGGGTTCACAAGGGTTTACTGTGCTCTTATTTGAGGAGGGCTGGAGATATTTATACCCTGATGCTGGGAAGACTGAAGGCAGGAGGAGAAGAGGGTGACAGAGGATGAGATGGTTGGATGGCATCACCGACTTGATGATGAGTTTGAGCAAACTCTGGAAGCTGGTGATGGACAGGGAGGCCTGGCGTGCTGCAATCCATGAGTTGCAAAGAGTTGGACACGACTGAGCGACTGAACTGAACTGGAGATGTATATTAAAAAAATGACGAGAGGAAAAAAAACAGGGACTTATTTTTCATAAATACTCCCAAGAATGCCATCTAGCTGTTCTTTATTCACTTAGAAGATAGATTAATTTCCCCTCACAGCTTTTCAGGCTTTTATAATCTGCATCTAACTTTACAGAAAACCAAGTCGAGAGAGAAAGAGTAATTCAAGGCAGCTGTGATTCGTCTCAAAAATAGTGGTTTAAAGAATGCTTTTAAATCTTATTTAATGCTCATAAATAATTAAGACTATCATGAGCTGTAGAAATATTAATAGTTCTCATTAATTTATCTGCTATATCTACCTAAGTGCAGATGACAACGGCAGGAAGAGATAATTAATGCTCAAAAAGTTTTAAAGGCAGATGTAGGAATGGACAGAGACAAAAACAGGGCATAATACAAGTTCTCTCTAATTTACTCTTTCTCTGCTTTCCTCTGGTGTAACTCCAATGGTCAGAGGTCTATAAAAGCACTCCCAACCAACTGGAAATGAGTTCTTCCTCAGTGGGGGTCTGTTAGGAGGGAGGCCTAGCTCTCAGCCAGTCAGCATTAACAGAGAAGAAAATACTCAATACTGGGTTGGCCAAAAAGCTCCTCTGGGTTTTTCCATGAGACAGGACTGGAAATCTGAATAAGCTTTTCGGCCAACCCAATATTATAATATGAATTTTATTTATCATCCGGCAGTATTTAAGGCTAGTGTGCAAAAAGAATTACACAGGACAAAGCAACAGAAAAACCAGAAGGTAAAATAGCTGCAGCTGCAAAACCCCCGTCAGGGTGCAGAGCAGGCGTGACCTGGAGGGGACGGGGGCACGGCGGCACAGTAGTCGGTCAAGGAAGATCCTGACCGCCACTCCGTGGAGACACAATCGGGGAGGTTTCACAGAAGCCCGCCTGCACCGCACCACCACCGTCGGAGAGGCCCCAAGATCCTAGGAAAGCCGAGCAACCAGGATAACTGTCAGCACCTGCCCGGAGCGCACCCGACCGCCCAAACATCTGGGGAGCCACCGCCAACCCAGCGAGGTGGCAGCAGAAAGGCTCCCAAAGACGCCTTGTCCTCAGCCCCAGAGCCTGGTACAGGGGGCTCTATGGATTGCGTGCGGTTCAAGCTAAGGGCCTGAAGATGTGGAATTACCCTGGATGCTCCAAGAGGGCCCAATCGAACCACGAAGCTTCCAAATGGAGCCATTCTCCTGGCTGGGGGGCCCCCAGGGACAAATAGGGGCTCCCTTGCAAGTGGAGGCTACAAGGTCAAGAAAACACATTCGCCTTCAGAGCTTCCGGTGGGGGGACATGGCCCCCCCAAGACCCAGATTTCAGCCCAGTGATGCCCAGCTGGACTCCTGCCCTGGAGAACAGGACAATCCATCTGGGTGGTTCAAGCTCCGGCAGGACCAGGAAACTAAGACAAAGTCAGACCTGCTTCCTCAAGTCACCAGACCTCCGCCTGAGCCCCCTGCTGCCACTTTGCCTCCTCACTTCTCCACGAAAGGGTACTTGTGATTAAAAGACATTGCCACCCACATCTCACGTCTCCACTCAAAAGTATCCCTCCCCCCCCGGAAAAGCTCTCCCGACCCTAGACCCTGCTTAACTATGCCAGGCGAGGCCAGAAGCCCACTCCAGACATTCTCTTAGCACCTGCTCCTCTCAGCTTGGGCCTGGCTTGACTGAATTCTTTCCTTCAGAGTCTACACTTATCGAGTGTTGACTAAATGCTAGTTCAGTTCAGATCAGTTGCTCAGTCGTGTCCAACTCTCTGCGACCCCATGGACTGCAGCACACCAGGCCTCCCTGTCCATCACCAACTCTCGGAGTCCACCCAAACCCATGTCCATTGAGTCAGTGATGCCATCCAACCATTCATCCTCTGTCATCCCCTTCTCCTCCTGCCTTCAATCTTTCCCAGCATCAGGGTCTTTTCAAATGAGTCAGCTGTTCACATCAGGTGGCCAAAGTACTGGAGTTTCAGAGCACCACACAAAGGAATTTTCGTGGGTTCTCTCATTCAAGCCTCCCGGAAACCCTAGCAGGTAGACGTGATTATTATCCTCCATCTTTTAAATTAAGAAGTTCAAAATCACCCAGCCAGTATGTGAAGCCAGGCAGTCTAACACAGGAGTTGGTGCCCTTAACCATGCCATCAGCATCTGCCTCGGACATAAGAAATGTGAACTCCAACATCTTCTGCCTTTATTAACAAAATACCCCCAGTATTCACCACAGAGTAGAGAATTAATAGTTGCTGAATATGAACAAATAGGACAAAATGGCTTTTCCATCTACTATTCTTTTTATTTAAGAAAACTTTTTCATTTTGGGAAGTCAAAGATATACAGAAGTCATGATATGATGACCCCCAAAATACCCATCTCCCAACATCAAAACTTGTCAACGTAGGGCCCATCTTAAAGGCCAGCATTTAATCAAATGAATTTTATAATAGCTGGTAGAAAGAGTATTATTTTTCAGAATCATAGGTACCTAGTTTTCACCATATGCTTATTAATCTGTGTTAACAGATTTTTTTTTTAAAGAGCTTAAAATGGGCAGGTATTTCTTCATGAGACACAAATCAGGGATACTGTAAAGGGGAGACTGACATTTTTTCCCCTATGTAAAATTAAAATTTTTCTCAGAGAATAAATACTGTAAACAAAGTTTTTAAAAATGGGGAAACAGTTGTAACATATTTGACAAAAGATTAGCATCCTCAATGTATACAGAGTTCTTACAAATCAGTAAGAAAAAGACCAATGGCACATTATCTAGAAAAAAAAAGGTTTCAACAGATTCACCACTATTCCTAAAAGACAAAAAGACAGGCCTTCTGACTGACGCCCCCGTCAACACACTTTCTCTGGTGCTCTACAGTTTACAACAGCAAACACTCCCGAAAAGAGGAAAACAACTCTCACCTGTAAGCTGCTTTCTTCAAACCCACGGAGCCTTAGAATCCTGCATCAGAGGGAGTCTGAAGAGTGTGACCTCGGAATCCTTCCAAACAGGATGCAGGACAAGTAGTTCCACCTCACAGTGGGACCAGAAGTCCATGGACCAGGTGTCCGGTTCTCAGTCCCGCCGGGGGTGAGATGAAGAGGAAGGTGAGTGAAGAACGCGGAGTGTTTAAGAGATGAGGGCTTAAAGGCTAAAGCACCCAGCCCCCTGGATGGCATCTCAGACCTCGGGTGTGAGGCTCGGAAGGAAAGGACTGCCATTCAGTGGAAAAACATGACCCAGGGGGCTGAAGGATGCCTAGAACAGAGGCAAGCTCACACTGGTGTAGCAGAGGGGCCCAAAGCTCTTGACTTTGAGAAAGAGCAGTTATAGTCTCTCCTTCAAATAATGAAAACAAGAATGGAGTCTGTCTTCAGCCATCAGGGTAAGATTATTTTAGGAATACTGAGTTTCCCGGACGTGGATTTGAGCCTTTTTTTAGAAAAAGATTTTTTTTTTTTGATGTGGACCATTTCTAAAGTCTTTATTGAATTTGTACAATATTGCTTCTGTTTTATGTCTTGGTTTTTTGGCTGTAAGGCAGGAGAGATCTTATCTCCCTGGCCAGGAATCAAACCCTCATCCCCCTGCATTGAGCAAAATCTTAACCACTGAACTGCCAGGGAAATCCCCTCAAATCTTTTGAAATTGAAAGTCGCTCAGTCGTGTCCCACTCTTTGCGACCCCATGGACTATACTGTCCATGGAATTCTCCAGGCCAGAATACTGGAGTGGGTAGCCTTTCCCTTCTCCAGGGGATCTTTCCAACCCAGGGATCAAACCTGGGTCTCCCGCATTGCAGGCCGATTCTTTACCAGCTGAACCACAAAAGAAGCCCAAGAATACTGGAGCGCGTAGCCTATCCCTTCTCCAGGGGATCTTCCCAACCCAGGAATTGAACCGGGGTCTCCTGCAGTGCAGGTGGATGCTTTACCAACTGAGCTATGAGGGAAGCTCAAATCTTTTAAAGTCCTAAATTAAGAACCAAAAAAAAAAAAAAAAAATTCAGGGACTTCCCTGGCAGTCCAAGAAGATGGCACACTTCCAATGAAGGGGGCGCAGGTTCAATCTCTGGTCAGGGAACTAAGATTCCATATACTGCATGGTACGGCCAACAAATAAAATAGTGACTCGTTCAACAGTTAGAAAAAACATCCAAATCACATCTGAAGCATACTTGCCGTAAATGGTGACTCTGACTCTAATTAAGCCTTTAGATCTACCTTGCAGTTTATGCAGACACAGTAGATAGAGGAACAAGCTAAACTAATACTCTATACAAAGCTGAATAAACCCAGAATGAGAGCCGTCCAGAGCCGACCAGGCGATACCAGCGAATCATGGCATTAAAGAAAGCCACAGGACTGCTTCAGACCAGAGTCAGCAAACTACGGCCTTCAGATAACTCCCACCTGCAGGCGGAGTTTAAAACAAAAACCTGTGGAAATAATTTTCCTAGACCACAGCCATGCTCATTCACATATCATCCATGGTTGAGTCTTTACAGAAACACAGCTGAGTAGCTGCAACGGAGACCACATGGCCTGAGAAGCCTTAAGGAGTTACTCATTAGCCCTTTTCACTAAGTCTGTCAACCCCCTGTCCTGGACTAAGAGACACCCTGTGTGGCCCATTTTGATTCACACAAGCCAAAGGTAAAAGTGCATTTCTGAGGCAATCAAGGAAATCTGTGGACTGGGTTCTAGAAAACATGGAGGAATTATTGTCAATTTGATAAAGAGATAACAATGGTATTATGGTTATACAAGAAAATGCCTTTTTGGAGGTACACGTCACACTAGTTGGGCTTCCTGGATGGCTCAGTAGTTAAGAATCCACCTGCCAATGCAGGAGACCCAGGTTCGATCCCTTGGTTGGGAAGATCCCCCTGGAAAAGGGAACAGCAACCCATACCAGGATTAATGCCTGGGAAATTCCACGGACAGAGGAGCCTGGCAGGCCATAGTCCTTGGGGTCGCAAAAAAAGTCAGGCATGACCTTAGCCATAACTAAACAAAAGCAACTACCCCAGACAGGGGTGAAATATGTTATCTGCAATTTAAACTGCTTCAACAAAAAGATTAGCAGATACAGCCAAAAAAAAAGAAATTGTTTTAATCAACCATTGTTGATGGATATATGGAAGTTCATTATACCATTCCCTTCCCTTTTAAATTTGCTTTAATAAAAAGCAAATTAAAAATCAGAGCTCTGATCAAAAACTAGAGTTTATCTCCAGAGGGCCTTTTTCTATAGGCAGGCCTCCGGCTGCACCGTCCTTACAGAGTTTCACCCCTATTTCTCCAACACGGTTACAAGATCCCCTGGAGCAGGAAATGGCAACCCACTCCAGTATTCTTGCCTGGAGAATCCCATGGATGGAGGAGCCTGGTGGGCTACAGTCCATGGAATCATAAAGAGTGGGACACAACTAAGCCTGCACGCAGGCAGGCACAGTCTGCCGCCAGGAATGCTGGTCCCCATTCCACCCCTCTGCCTGTAAAAATTCTACCCTGGGTCCAAGGTGAAGCCTCACTATGACCTCCCCCACTCCTCTGCCAGGAATTCATTTCCCAGTGCTCTAACTGCCCTTGGGCACTTATTTCATCCTTCAGAAATGTTAGCTATTTACCATGTCCATTACCTTGTGATGTCATACAAACCCGAGACTTCTACTAACTGTAAACGAGTTTCAGGGGGTATAATATGGGGGCATAATAACACCTTACACATTGTAATCTCTGCCTACTCTCTGATCCAATCTAGGCAAGGTCGTTTTGCCCTGAGCAGTATTACTGACCAGAGAGAGCTTCAATTAAAGAACGAATTCCTGTTACACAAGATGCCAGCCCTGTTTAACCAACACTCTCTTCATAAAATCTCGAATCTGAGCGTTACCTCTTGGATGAAGAAGGTCCTAGAAAAGAGTAAGATCACTTGAATTTTGTCCTCCTGTCGTCACCTTCCTTGGGACTGTCCGTCTGCAAACAATGCTGCACTAATCTCCATGCCCACCGGTGCCCTAGTCCCTTGGAAAGGCTCAGAGGACTTGAGTACAAAGCCCTCAAGTACAGAGCCTTGACTCCACCTGCAAGAGCTGACCCAGACTGGAACTTTCAAGATCTTACTACATAAAATAAGAGGGCAATGAACAGATCATTTTAAAAACTGAATACCACGTTCTATCTTTGCTCTATTCTTCCCACAGTTGGCTACCTAAGGTCAGCGTGAATAACCACCTTCTCTAGGTCTAGTGCTAATAGACAGGACCCTGGTTTGCAAGGTCAGCCAGTCCAAAACACTTCTGTACAAAGGTCCACCAATTAGAAATTAATTTACCTTTGCAAACTCAGCTTTTGAAACACAAATGCTCTCTACCCAGGCAGTCTGCTTATTCAGGAACTTCTGGTTTCTCCAGGGAGTCGTTTTAGGAAAAACAAGGCATTTGGGGAAAATGTGGGCAACCTGCAGGGGTCTCTTATTAGCATTTCAATAAATTGAGTGAGACCAGGGAGAACGGTCTTCAGTTACAGGAAAAAGTACATAAAAACGTGTGTGTGAGACCTACAGTTTATATTGGTCAAATCCAACTGATTTAGAGAGACCTTTTAGTTTTTAATCCAAGATTTCTCCCTGGGACATTAAGCAAAACTAATATCCTGCTTTAAGAAGACGTGGCTCCAAGTCTCATTTTCTTATCAGTTCAATATTAACAGCCTGGAGTCAGGTGTGTTTTGAAATCGTGGACCAATAAATTTAATTATTTTTTAAAAAATCGTGCACCTCTTTAGCGTTACCAGTGCGGCTGCGGTGTTCTCTTTGGCCAATAGAGTGAAAGCTCAATAAGCATACTTCCTAATCAAGGCAGTAAAAGAGATTTCTTCAAAAACTCAGCGGGGTCACTAACAGCTCCAAAGAAGCCCGAACTCAGAAACTGACAAGTGCCAGATATTCTCTTTTCTTATGCAGCTTTCTGGTCTCCTCGCAAACAGGGATCTCTAAAGTTAAAAACAGAAGCATCAGACCGGGAGATCCTTTTCAAGGGAACCCTTCTGATGGGTCATCACGTCTTCTGGGGAACAGGAGGCGTCTACACCTGGGTAACTGGCCGAGGCGTCCGCATCGCGCTGCGCCGGGCACTGTGCGGACGCGCTAACCGCCCGGGGCTCCGCCCTTCCAGCCGCTCCCGCAGGCGCCGCGTCCAGCCACGGCCGCGGCTCTGTCCCCGCCCTCCGTCCCCGGCTCGCGCAGGCCCCGGAGACACGCCGGCGTGCGACGCCCCCAGGCCCCGGGGCCCCCTCGCGGCGGGGGCGGGGACCGACAGGGGCAGGGCTCGGCCCGCGCCCGGCGACTCACCTGCCTCGGAGCGCGGCGCCCTTCGGCGCGAGCCGGCCCGAGCGACCGAGCGGAAATCCCTGCCGGCCGTGGCTGGGGCGGCCGCCCCGGGGAGGCCGCCCCCGAGGGCGCCCCCTGGAGGCGGGACGCGGTACCCGCCCGGCCGCGGGGCCGCGCGCACACACCTGAGCACGCGCCGGGAGCCCCGAGGGCGCACACCTGGGGCTTCTCTACCGCTGCGTGCGCTCTAAGGCGGCCCGCCTGGGCGTCCACGGTCAGCCTTGAGTCCGTGTTGGACCCAGACCCACCTGGGAACACACACACACACAGCCTTGAGTCTATGTTGGACCCAGATCCATCTGGACACACGCACACACACACATCCTCTAAGGCGGCCCGCCTGGGCTTCCATGGTCAGCCTTGAGTCCGTGTTGGACCCAGACCCGCCTGGGAACACACACACACACAGCCTCGAGTCCGTGTTGGACCCAGATCCATCTGGACACACGCACAGACCCACCTGAACACACACACACTAAGGTAGCCCGCCTGGGCATCCAGGATCAGTCGAGTCCATATTGGACCCAGACCCAGCTGGACACACACACACACACACTCACACACACACACACACAGAAATGGGCCCACGTATCCTGTAGGACAGATGGACAAAGTGATGACCAAGGCCTCACTCCAGCAGCCACACTCCACTCGGCACCGATACTGGATACAGATAATCGTGTAACCTTGATACTGCTGCTAAGTCCCTTCAGTCCTGTCTGACTCTGCGCGACACCATGGCCTGCAGCCACCCAGGTTCCTCCGTCCATGGGATTCTCCAGGCAAGAATACTGGAGTGGGTTGCCATGCCCTC